>NC_135183.1:18655839-18800839 GCF_041146795.1 Maylandia zebra
AGCACACCAAAGATCCGGGTCACGGCACCAAGTTGTTGAAATCTCCCAATTCTTTTAATCTTTGGGCTGAAGGAAGGACAATACTCGGTGTATAAATCCTCAATCAACAATCATTTATTTCCATACAATTCAACAATCAGAGCATTACAGCGTCCGGACAGGAGAGATGCTTGCAGAGGGTCAACAGCATGTCTCAAAATGGTAGCAACTTTCACAGACTTTTATAGCTAGTAACAGCCCCCCTCCTTGTCATAAAAGCTGCATCTTCACATGTTTTTCTAATTCTTAGCGAGCCTGGCTCCTGACCTTGCCTCCCTGTCTTTCTGTGTGAAGTAGGAAGGGGGGTAAGGAATGTGGTTTTATCTCTCCTGCCCAGACACCTAGTCCCCTTCTTACAGCCTTCTTCACATGATTCAGCAATAAAACATTTCAAGAAAACAGTGTAAGACATTCACAGCTGATCAAGGATACAGAGTAATGCACACTTTATCTAATGAACTACAAAATGAATATGTTTCTTTTATTCAAGAGTATAATAAAGACTAAACTACATACATAGCACACCACATAGCTGGACTGGCCATCGGGCATACCGGGCATTTGCCCGGTGGGCCGCTGGCGATTTTTTGTTTTTATGGGCCGATGGATTTTTTTTTTTTTTTTTTTTTTTTAGGAAGGGTATCTATAATGAAATCAGAATCAGAATCAGAATCAGAATACTTTATTGATCCCTGGGGGAAATTATTTTTTGTTACAGTGCTCCATTTTAAACCAACATTAAGACAAGACAGACAATACGCTAACTAAGAATAGTACAATATATACATATATATACATACATACATACATAAGTCACTTATAAATAAATATTTGGAAAAGAAACATGTGTAGTTGTAGCAGCAAACAGTGTGTTAAGTGGATGCGTTGTACAGGGAGATGGCCACAGGCAGGAATGATTTCCTGTGTCGTTCAGTGGTGCTTTTCGGTAATCTCAGTCTCTCACTGAACGAGCTCCTGTGACTGACCAACATGTCATGGAGTGGGTGGGAGGTGTTATCCAACATTGTCTTTATCTTGGACAGCATCCGCCTCTCCGACACCACCTTGAGGGAGTCCAGCTCCATCCCCACAACATTGCTGGCCTTACGGATCAGTTTATTAAGTCTGTTGGCATCTGCGACCCTCAGCCTGCTCCCCCAGCATGCAACAGCATAGAGGATCGCACTGGCCACCACAGACTCATAGAAAATCCTCAGCATTTTCTGGCAGATGTTGAAGGACCTCAGTCGCCTCAAAAAATAGAGACGACTCTGGCCCTTCCTGTAAAGTGCTGTGGTGTTTTTAGCCCAGTCCAGTTTATTGTCAATGTGTACTCCAAGGTATTTATAGTCCTCCACAATGTCAACACTGACCCCCTGGATTGAAACAGGGTTCAAGTGTTTCCTGGTCTTCCTGAAGTCCACGATCAGTTCCTTGGTCTTTGCCACGTTGAGCTGCAGATGATTCTGCTCACACCACGTGACAAAGGAGTCGACCACAGCCCGGTACTCTGTCTCATCATCCCTGCTGATGCATCCAACCACCGCAGAGTCATCAGAAAACTTCTGAAGATGGCAGGTCTCTGTGCAGTGGCTGAAGTCTGTGGTGTAGAGGGTGAAGAGGAAGGGGGAGAGGACAGTCCCCTGTGGTGCCCCTGTGTTGCTAATCACCTTGTCAGACACACACTGTGGGAGACGTACATATTGTGGTCTTCCTGTCAGGTAATCAACAATCCAGGACACCAGAGAAGCATCCACCTGCATCGCTGCTAACTTATCACCCAGGAGGGTCGGCCTGATGGTGTTGAAAGCACTGGAAAAGTCAAAAAACATGACCCTCACAGTGCTCGCCGGCTGGTCCAGATGGGTGTAGACACGATTGAGCAGGTAGATGATGGCGTCCTCTGTTCCGAGACGAGGCTGATAAGCGAACTGAAGGGGATCCAGATGTGGTCTTACTATGGGTCGCAGCTGGTCCAGGATGAGCCTTTCCAGGGTCTTCATGATGTGGGAGGTCAGTGCCACGGGCCTGTAATCCTGGGGGCCACTGGGACGAGGCGTCTTTGGTACAGGGACGAGGCATGATGTCTTCCACATCACCGGGACCCTCTGCAGACTCAGACTCAGCATAAACAGTTTATGAAAGACTCCACACAGCTGGGGGGCACAGGCCTTGAGGACAAGGGGACTCACTCCGTCTGGTCCAGCAGACTTGCCTGAGTGAAGTCTCCTCATTTGCATCTCAACCTGGTATTGAGTGAAGGTGATGGGTGGGGGAGGGGTGTCAGGAATCTCACAGGAGGCAACATGTGAAGAGAGAGGCTGGCACAGTGGTGTGGCTCTGGATTCCAGGCTGACTGCAGGTGAGGTTGTGGGGGTGGGAGCAGACACTGTGGTGTCGAATCTATTGAAAAACAGATTCAACTCGTCGGCTCTATTCTCACCTCCCTCAGCTCCCCTGCTGTTGGTTGGCCTGAATCCAGTGATGGTCTTCATGCCCCTCCACACCTCTCTCATGCTGTTCTGCTGGAGTTTCCACTCCAGCTTCCTCCTGTAATTGTCCTTAGCCTCTCTGATCTTGTCCTTTAGTAACACCTGGACCTTCCTCACCTCCTCTTTGTTGCCCCCTCTGAAAGCCCTCTTCTTGTTGTTGAGGAGGGCTTTGATGTCCTTAGTCACCCACGGCTTGTTATTTGGGTAACAATGAACAGTCTGAGCTGGAACAATGGAGTCGGTGCAGAAAGTTATGTAGTCTGTGATACACTCAGTAAGCCCATTGATGTCCTCGGCGTGAGGCTCACAGAGTGTTTCCCAGTCGGTCACCTCGAAACAGCCCTGTAGTTCCGCTATTGCCTCCTCTGACCACCTCCTAACAGTCCTGGTGGTCACAGGTTCCCTCCTCACAATTGGCACATAGCGGGGGGTGAGGTGAATCAGGTTATGATCTGACCTACCAAGTGGGGGGAGGGAGGAGGAGCTGTATGCATCCTTGACGTTAGCATACAGTAAATCTAAAGTTTTCTCTCCCCTGGTGGGACAGTCCACATATTGTTTGAATGTTGGTAGTGTATTGTCCAGTGATACATGGTTGAAGTCACCCGAGATCACAATAAAGGCACTCGGGTGCTGAGTCTGTAGCCGAGCTATGGCAGAGTGGATAGTGTCACATGCAGCTGTGGGGTTAGCAGAGGGGGGAACATAAACAGCCACCAAGATGACGTGAGAGAATTCCCTGGGTAAATAATACGGCCTGAGTCCAACAGCACACAGTTCAGTGTCCGGGCAACAAATCCTTTCTTTGATTGTTATGTTGGCAGGGTTACACCACCGGTTGTTAACTAAAACAGCAAGCCCACCTCCTTTACGCTTACCGCTAGCGATGCTGTCCCTGTCCGCCCGAACAGTGTGGAAGCCTTCCACGGAAGCATTCTCATCGGGAATGACCTGGTGCAGCCATGATTCGGTGAAACACATCAGGCTACACTCTCGGTATTCCCTCTGACTCCGTACCAGTGCTGAGAGCTCGTCGATTTTACTTGCCAACGATCGCACATTTCCCATCACGATAGACGGCAGACACGGTTTAAACCTCCTCCTCGCTTCGAGCCTCCGCTGTCTCACCGTCACCTTTTTTCTTCTCTTCTGTCGTTGACCTCTGCATCCCCGATGTGTTTTCCTCCAAATTTCAGCTGGTACTTCTGCGGGCACTTCTGCGGGCCTGGCCAGCGAGCCGGCCGGCATCAGGGCGATCAGCTGATCTCTGGAGTAAACAGTCCGTGCGTGTAGGAGATGTGCCGCGGTCCCGTTCCATGATAAAAGTAACAGTTCCACGGCCACCAGAAGAACAAAAACTCTCTCAATCCACATGATTGAGTAAGAGATAGAAAACGGAGGAAAATACAAGTCAGAAAAAAAAAAGAATACGTAAGAAAAAAGAGCTAAACTAAGAGAAAAGCAGGAGCGACTGTAACAGGCTGCACTCTGGTTGGCGCATGCGCACGTGGCTGTGAGGTGTTGGATTGGCCAATTGGTCATGATCGACTCTGGGCTGGACCAATTACAGCCGAGAAGGCCGAATGCACCCGCCCCCTTGTTTAGCAATCACGTGATTTTCGCGCATTGCATGCCGGGAACTCGTGGCAAAACAATCCAAGTACCGCATCAAATGCAAGCGTTTGCAGCACCGCAAAACGTTCATTCTCCGGTTCCAATACCTTCTTGTTTTTTCTTTGCCGCACAAAAAAGGAATGTACAAAACAAAAGGAGAACAATGCCAGTCCGTACAAAGACAGACTCGACGAAAAGACAAAGAAAAGATACGAGGAAAAAATCAAAGGAGTGAAAGGGTCAGACCCTTACGAGCACACAGAGTGGACAAAAGACGTTAGCGTGCTGCCCAACTTTCACCACGCTCATATTTATAATTATACGGTTCTTGGAGTGAGTGCATACACTCATGAAGTTTAGTAACTTCAGGTCACTGCAACAAGCCCAGGTACAGTTTACCGACGGATGGGTGCAGGACCTTGAAATGCACCGTGTAGAACGAAAGACCATCGTACCAACAAAGGTAAGTTTACCAGTCTCACAAATCGTCGTCATAAATACACATTCGTTAACCGTTTATTAATATAACCTTTGAGCTCAACGGTAATTAATTAGTAGTGGAAATAATTTCTGGTTCATAACAGAAATGTAGCAGTGACAATAATATTGTATGCTGTAATCGCACTGGACAATTAGTGATACAAAACAACTGTTTTATCCTGTGAATAAAAGTATATGTTTTTGTCAATGTACCATGGTAATAACAGAAGCGAAACACAATATTGTGTCAGGACAATTCACTATTTATGCACAATAAATAAAGGAGCATAGCGCGACAATTTCTGTTCAGCGCCAGACTTGCTTGTAACCCATATCACCAATTATGCTAAGAAAAATGACGTATTAACTACTACAAAACTCTGACCTTTGTGGGAATGCTTGGAGCAGACTAACATGTGAGCTGGAGTGTTCTGGGACGTTATATGTGGTATATCCAGACCATCCGTCGGCTCTTACTTCGGAAACATGGCTTAAAACATTTCTCTTCAAGGACGTAATCCGATTAAAAAAAAAAACGATCGGCTTCCCGTGGCTGTCATGCGACCGGCTGTTGCAGTTAATAATACAACAGCTTCTTGCCATTTTTTGTGTTTCTTTTTATCGCTGTGTAACTGAGTTCAATTGAAAGCCTGCGTGCGCTAGTACCTCTTGCCACAAGTTCCCAGAATCCTTTGCGGTTTTACCCCTGAATGACGTCACATTTTCAATCTTTATCCTGGTGGGCCGGTCTCTAGTCAAAATGCCCGGGCCGATTTTTTGTCCCAGTCCAGCCTTGGCACACCATCAGAACTAAAGGATAATATATGGCCTACATCTGTTAACCTAATTTACTACATTGACTACTGGTCATAAAATGGCATATGTTTAACTATTAGTCTCAACACTACCCACCTCTGTCTACCATTCATGGGCAGCTGTGGAAAACAAGGCTTTTACACCATGCATATGGTGCTCAAATTCAAAACGACAAACTGTAAGACGCGCACATGAGAATCGAGAGGAATCAGGAGCATTGACAAACAAACAACCCCCCCCCATGCAAGATGGGTAAAAGATCAAAATGCTCACAATAAGTCACTAGCCATACAAGACACCAAAGAGCAAAGTAACCATAGGATAAAACAAAATTAGAAGGAAAAAAAAATCCCGTAAAGGAATGCAAAACAAAATTCCACAAAGAAACAGAACCAATTTTGCAAACACAGAGGGATGTTAACAACTAAACAATGAAGTAAAACTCTCAAAAGCTGATCCAACCCACTTGCAGAGATAGAAAAATTAAAAGGAACACGGCAATATTCATCCATCCATCCATTCTCTTCCACTTAACCCTAACCCTGGATGCAGTCTTCAGTAGAAAAGCAAACTATGTCCAGGTCAACCTTTATGTTTAATCAAACTCAGGTAGCCTGGAGCAGGTCAGGAATCTCTGCTGAAGAGAATAGTTAGTCCAGGTGAGCATCTTGTGTTGATTTAAGGAAATGAGCAAAAAGGTTCGAGTTCTCACTCGCTTTGTCTCTTGCAGCTGTTGGAATGAGGGGTGGGATGTAGGCAGCCAGGTGCATTTCAGTAAGTGGTAAACTCAAGGTAGGTTTTTTTCCCCTTCAGTCATTGCTCATAAGAGGTTACTTGGAAAATAGACACACAATTACAGAGCTAACATACAGCAGGCAAAGACCCTGATCACTACCATAAAGGAAACAACAAGCTAGCAAGGAGCAAGAACATGAGCGTTAAATGTGCTCGATGAGCTGAAATGGAGACACGTGCGATGACTGATGCCCGGAATCTCTGACTCCCTCCAATGGGTGTGCCAGCACGAAAACCTGGGCCACTAGCACTGACATACGGATCAGATCCTAACATAAGATGTGAATAAGACATGAGAGAGGAGTCTCAGTAAAGCGATAAAGCTGTGGACAACAGTGTGCCGCTAGGGTTTGATAAAATGGACAATGGAGCCTGGTTTTCCCAGAAAAATTGCAACAAGAAAAACTAAAGCACACACACGTACACGCACACACGTACACGCACACACACACACACACACACACACACACACACACACACACACACACACACACACACACACACACCTTTTTCCAAACCTCCCCCTGTAATAAATCACTGTCACTGCAGCTGCTGACAGTGTCACTGTACTGACACTGTCAGCTGAACTGAACATGATGTAACTGTCTCATCTTGCTGCGGGCATTCGTTACTCATTAATAATCACAAACACTGCCGTGGAAACCATTTAGTTAAGCCGATCACACTTCAAGTGTTTATCCAGCAGAGGTAAAAGCTGACAACTTTAATTGCACCTTGTGTTCAACTGCAAGCAATGGCTGCAACTGCATTCTGTTATAATTTAATTTACTTTCATACATGATTGAGCAAAAGTGAAAACAAATTTCTAAAAATGAAGATTATTTTTTCACATATGAAAAACTACTTAGCCCACCATTACTTTCTTGCAGCATGGATTTGATATGAAAATATGAAAGAGGGGACATTACCTAACATGGATATCCTCCTCCAGCTTTGCAGCAACAATAAGTCCTCAAAAAGATTTTTAAATATATTACTCTAAAAGAATAACTAGTTATATTTATTAAATGAGAACTATGGTGATATCACTTTTCCTAGGCTTATAACATTCTGCACTGAAAGCTAGTTGTATAGATTCCCAGACAACCACTCAAACTGAAGGAGTCAGGTGAGACTAAAGCATGTCCTACATCTGTTCTATCGGTCTCTTCATGGTTGGATAAGCCAAAAACGCAGGAGGCAGGAGACAGGAGACATGATGAGTGCCTCACCTTATCTCTAAAGGTTTTGCTGCTTCTCTGTAACTGCTGCCTCTTAGTTACATTCTTAGAAAAGACAAAATTGTTTTTCATTGTTATGCAGATGACACTCAGCGCTATGTGTTAAAGTCTATACAAACTTTAAGTGAGTGTCTCGAAGAACCTAAAGTTTGGATGGCTCCAAAGTCCCTAAATTTTAAATGAAAAGGAGACAGAGGAAATTGTCTTTGGTGTTGGTGTCAGTAGTGGGTCTTCTCCTGCAAACATGGATCCTCTGACATAGTAGAAAGTCCTACTGTCACAAACTAGGGTTGGCCAGCGATTCTAGACTGAGTGGCTAGGTAAGTGCAGTGGTGAAATCCAGCTTCTGTCATCTGAGATTGAAATTGAATTTGTGAGGATAAAAAGTACCTCTGTTAATAGATGAGTTTAAAACAGTGATCCACGCTGTCATCACAGCTCTGATGGACTACCTGTTGTTGGTGTTAGCCAGTTCTCCCTGTCTTGATTTCAGCTGATTCAAAGCAGTGCCTCACAGCTTTGGAACACAGAAGATAAACCACATTACTCCCATCTGGGAAGGTTCTCAGTCATCTAGGTCAGCGGTCCCCAACCCCCGGGCCTCGGACCGGTACCGGTCCGTGAGTCGTTTGGTACCCAGCCACGAGAGTTGAGGCTCAGGTGTGAAATGTATAGTTTACAGGGTTTTTATCGGTTTTCAGCGTTATTTTGTTATCGTTTTTATCATTTACTCGGTTTTCCTGGGTCTTTTCACGTGTGTTATGAATAAATTTTCTTTTTTTCGGTACCTGTAGAAAACCCCTGTGATTTGTGTATATAGACTGTTCCACGGACCCCCTCTAACCACTGCTAAGATGGTACATTCCTCCCATCCCTTGTTTGTGTTTGCGCTGGTCCACCTTGATAGCGCTGGTGGAGCTGGGCTGTTGTACTGAACATGTGTAGTGCGTGTGCGTGAATGATAAGTAAGTGCCTTGTATTTGTTTGTTCTATGGTTGTAACTTATCATATACTTAGCTATGTACATTGGGTGATGCTTAGTAGAGTTTTCCAGCTGTTCGTGTAGCCACGAGACACTGTATATTCACGCTGATTTGACCAAAATGGCGCTACCCTTGTGAACTGAGCTGCCCAAAGTAAAGATGGAGTCTATCCCTGTGCAGCAGCCCATTTGTGTCCACCAGGGGGTGGTGTTTAGTCATTTCTGTTCAACCCTTTCTGTATTATTTAGACCAGTTTGGTTGACTTTAATTGTTTGCTAATTGTAATTTCTGTTATTTTACAGAACCACACACACACATATACATATACTCACACGAATTCACTTCTGGAGATGTTTGGATTAAAAGAACCCTAATTATCATTGCTGTGGACCCTCTCTTTCATCATATAAGTCACCTGTGCCTTCTGACCGAGGATAGGAAAATCCTGCTGTAATTTGCCAGTCTATTAAGCACACACATGTCCAGTTCAGTACCGGTACTAGTTTTATTTTGTTGTATTTATCCGCGACACCTTAAAGGCCGGTCCATGAAAATATTGTCGGGCATAAACCGGTCCGTGGCACAAAAAAGGTTGGGGACCGCTGATCTAGGTCACTGTAGTCTACGGAGCTTGGAAAAAAAGCATCTGGACTTCTTTAACCTTTAGCCTTTTTAAATCCCGGTAGCACTGCAACCACGTAAGCTAGCGCAATAATTTCTTTTGCATATGAAACTGGAGGAGTTGTACTTACATCCTATGCCATCAGCTTGTCCCAGGTCCCGGTTTCCTTCCACATATACCTTTTCAAAAATTGTATTAAAAGCACTTTCAGCAACAAAAACATAATATTCCAGAAACATGCTTTGCCGATCCGATCAGCTGTTCGTAACACTTACTACGTCCATCAGCGCGAACTATCGCATTTACGCCATGACCTACCCGAAACCGGAAGTGACGTCATTTTGCGGAATTGTAGTTTTTTACCATCAGGGCCTTATGAGCTTATACTGGTGTTTTTAAAAGTTATGTTTGAGTTTATGATTTTCTGTGTCGTTTCTGGGATGCTTAGAACTCAATTTGCACTGCTGGAAAGAGTTTATTTTAAAGCATATGCTGTTTTTTTGCAAATTTGCATTATAATATTTATTTTCGCTTTTCCTGCAGTATATAAAAATTGGTGCATTTCAAAAATAAAAATATGAAGACACTCAAAATAAATTTCCTGTGGTGGGAAACTATTTTGTGCAACTTTTTTGCATTTACAGTTTTGAAGGATAAGCCTCTTAAATTTCTCTAATTAGAAATATATGTTAAAAAAACGAAAACGATTTTCAATTTTTTGGTAGTTTATTGCACATTTTTGCAAATTATGTAATTACTATACACTTAATGCATACATATTATTAAAATTTGGGCTATAATGGTTGTATTGATGTATATCAACTTGAAATGCTCCCAAAAATGGCACTACAGCATGTAAAAATATAATATAAGCTCTGGCGGACTTGGTTTTATGGTAGGTCTTAAAGGGTTAAGTTTCCTTGAATTCAAATGAATGTGATTTCAGGGAAGCTTAAAGAAGTCCAGACACTTTTCTTTCCAAACTCCTTTGATGACATTACTCGTGCTTTCTCCACACTGCACAGGCCACTTGTCCATCTTAGATTTTATTTTAAAATTCGTTTATTTTTAAGTCCTTAAATGGTTTTGACGTATCCTATCTCTCTGAGCGGCTGCACTTACACTCTCCTCCCCGTTCACTATGATCAGCTGACAAGCTGCTCCTGGAAGTGCCAAGGGCACAGCGGAGGCTCTGGGGGACGGGCCTGAATTCTAGAATTTGTTGCTGTTGCTCTATAGACGGCCTCATCGACAGCCATTTTTAATCCACTCATAAGACCCACCCCTTCTGTTTGGCTTTCGAGCCAGTTTTACATGTTGATTTGTTTTTATTTGTGTCTCAGATTTATTTTGTCTTATACTTACATTACTGTATGCTTATTTTATACTAATGTATTTTTATTTTTATTTCTATTGTTCTGCACTATATTTTTTCTGTAGTTATTGCTGTTCTGTTAAATAAATTTCTTCCACTTGCATATTTTCTTCCATATGCATGATCTTATTCTTTTGGTTGATAGCCTCAGTCTTTGGTCAGTGATGGTAATAACGTAGACACATTTGTCATCAAGGCCCTGAGATTTGCATTCCTCTACTTGGGTCAACCACTTCTCCCCAACCTGAAGTGGAAACTCCACCTACTTTATTCTGAGAGTCATGGCCTTGAACTGAAGTGCTTACTGGGCTTAAGCCCGGGTTATTTTTTTAAGAAGCCCGGGGTCTTTTAGAGTATAATTTTGTCATGGTTAGATGCCTGGCTGAAAACTGTATAAAACAAAAACTACACACAATATTCGAAGCACATAGTACACACTGTGGGAATTTACGACTGTGCGTAAATTCCCCCTGATTTTGGTATGATCCGAGCTCAGGCACCAAGCGACTGAGCGAGGGGGCGGGGGGAGCTGCTGCCTGTGAGCCAGGCAGACAGAGGAGAACTGAAGTTTGACCAGGTAGCAAAGGAAATCATTCGTACTGTACAAACAGTGTTGGGGAGTAACGGAATACATGTACCGCCGTTACGTATTTAAAATACAAAATATGAGTAACTGTATTCCGTTACAGTTACCGTTTAAAAAGGTGGTATTCAGAATACAGTTACTTTGTTGAAATAAATGGATTACACTGCGGTACTTTCCTGTTTCATATTGTCGTGGATCAGGACTGTTTGGGTTTTGTTTGACAGCTACGTGCTCTTGTTCCAGGCGGCAGCGTTACGGTTGCCATGGTTACAGGGCGACGCTCTCTCTCTCTCTCTCTCTGCAACTGTGTTTCCTGGGCGAGAGAGCGCCTTTTCGTTGTTGTTGTTGTTGTGCTAAGCTAACAGGCAGAATGCTACAAGCATAGCTCTAAAGAATGTAGCATCATGGGCAGTGTAGTCCGTGTTGCAGGGAGAATGGACTGCCATACACATTATGTGTCTGTGAGCGAGGAGGGAGAAAAAGGGGAGTGGAAAGGTACGAGTTGTCATCGAGGAAAAACGGGAGCTGGAAGCATGTAAATATAATAATAACCACTTCAGCCAAGAAGAGTGCCTGACGAGCCCAGTTGTAAGTAAGCTATTAAGACTCGACTGTACACCGTGTTCATGTTTTCCTCCGAAAACAATAAGTTCTGTTGGAGCAGTCTTTCAACGCCTCTCTCTGTCTCTCGCAAGAAAAGTTGACCCACACAACAAAGTAAAGCTATTTTTCGGCTACGAGCCGACAGGGACCCCGCCGTATTAGTCAGAGGTCCCTTTACTACAGTTCGGAGTCGCGGACCTTCAGTAATAGTAATAAATCACAAAGCAATAGTACATTCACGTTGTTGTAAAAAGCATGATAATATATTAAGTAATCCAAAGTATTCAGAATACGTTACTGTCAAGACATCTACAGGAAGCGGTGCCTGAGGAAAGCGGGGAGGATCATCAAGGACTCCAGTCACCCCAGCCATAAACTGATCAGACTGCTTCCATCAGGAAGGAGGTTCTGCAGCATCCGGTCCCGTACCAGCAGACTGAGAGACAGCTTTTTCCATCAGGCCATCAGACTGCTGAACACGTCATAGACACCTCAGCTTCACTACTGGAACTTTAACATTATGCACTCCATACTGTATATAAATGCCACTTGTTTTGCACATATTCAACTCTGTATATTTTATATATTTTATTATTATTATTATTATTATTATTATTATTTTATTTTATTTTTTTACTATTTAATTTGTAAAAATGTGTATACACACACACACACACACACACACACACACACACGTAGGAAAATATTTAGTATACACATCCAGAAATGCATACACTATTATATATTGTACATATATTTATTAGTTTCAGGTTGGCCATTCTTGTATTTTGCTCGTTTGTGTTGTTGTGTTTGCACATCTCTGTTGCTTGTGGGGCTCGCACACAAGAATTTCACTCGCATGTGCTGTGCCAGTGTGCCTGCACATGTGATGTGACAATAAAAGTGATTTGATTTGATTTGATTTGAGTAACGTAGCGGAATACGTTACAGAATACATTTTGGGGCATGTATTCTGTAATGGAATACATTTTAAAAGTAACCTTCCCAACACTGTGTACAAATAATGTAAATATGACGGTGTATCACAAAAGACTGATATCAAACTGATCACTTGACCCATATTACATTACTCGTTCTTCGAGTGAATCAACAAATGGCGAAATGAAAAGCCGAACAACAACAATGCTTTTTCTTTAGAGAGTCTTAGCTTACATGTGTTTATTTCATATTTTCAGTTGTTACCCTCCGGCTAAATAAATCGGTTTCAGTAATGCACTGATATACAAGAATGGACATAAGGAGCTTCTTTCAAAGAAAAAACTCAGGTAAATGTTATTTTATATATTATGCTTTGTATGTTGTTCAGTATATTTCTATGCAAAACAAGAGGGATTTCAATACACAGCAGTATATTCACAGCTTAAACCAGATATTTACATACACTTTAGGGAAAACACAAGAACATTTTTTTACTGTACAACATCAATTTAGAGGAAACTTGTTTTGTTTTGGATAAATAAATATTTAAATATATCTTGAATTAGTTAAATGTCAGAATAAAGAGAGAAAGACCTGTCTATTTTTTATCACCCATCCATCCATCCATCCATCCATCCATCCATCTTCATCCGAGGCCGGGTCACGGGGGCAGCAGCCTAAGCAAAGAGGCCCAGACCTCCCGCTCCCCAGCCACCTCCTCCAGCTTATCCGGGGGAACACCAAGGCGTTCCCAGGCCAGCCGAGAGATATAATCTCTCCAGCGTGTCCTGGGTCTGCCCCGGGGCCTCCTCCCGGTGGGACATGCCTGGAAGCTCATTTCTGCCGCTTGTATCCGCGATCTCGTTCTTTCGGTCACTACCCACAGCTCGTGGCCATAGGTGAGGGTAGGGACGTAGATCGACCGGTAAATTGAGAGCTTCGCTTTTACACTCAGCTCTCTCTTCACCGCGACGGACCGGTGCAGCGTCTGCATTACTGCAGCTGCAGCCCCAATCCGTCTGTCGATCTCTGGCTCCCTTCTCCCATCACTCGCGAACAAGACCCCGAGATACTTGAACTCCTCCACTTGGGGCAGGAACTCATCCCCGACCCGGAGTGGGCACTCCACCCTTTATCTGAATTAGTTAGTATTGTTTCAATTCTTCTATTTTATTGTTTCTATTGTTATTATTGTATTACACTGTAGTTTTTAATTTTATTGTTATTGTTAAGCACTTTGTGCAGCATCGGCTGTTGGAAATGTGCTATATAAATAAATCTGACCTTGACCTTGACCTTGACCTTCCGGCTGAGAACCATGACCTCAGATTTGGAGGTGCTGATCCTCATTCCCGCTGCTTCACACTCGGCTGCGAACCATTCCAGTGCGAGCTGGAGGCCCTTATCACTTTCATCAAAGTTAGGAGTACATGTACACTAAGTTTATTGTTAATTAATAAGAAAACTCCAGACGATTCCATTCTGAGCTGAAGAAGCTTCTGATAGGTTAGTAGAGTCCATGTGAGTAAATTGGTGGCACAGCTGTGGATGCATATAAGGCAAAACACAGAGCCTGTTTCTTTGAAATGGGAACATCAAGAGATGTCAACCAAAACACCTGGAAAAGTATTGTGGAGCTCCATAAGTGTGGCTCAGGTTTGAATACAATTTGGTGCCATTTGTAATTAAGAAATACAGATAGTTTCTCTCTCTTAAAGTTAACAAATATGTTTTTTATATTTATCAATCTAAAGAAAATAAACATTTAGTCTGATTTGATGTTACAATTAAAAAAGTGTTTTTATCTGAAGAGTGTGTAAATATCTGGTTTCAACTGTATATTTGATGATGTTGGTGTTTGGTTGTACAGCTGCTGTTATTGTGTATATATATATTTATTTATATTTCTTCATACATTCTTATATAGTTCTATACTGTGTATTGTGTATTTTGTTGTACAGTTATTTTATTTTCAACTTTAATTTATATATTTTATCTTATTCTTTCCCAGTTAAATTTACCCTTCATTCTAATTTGTTTTGTACAGTTATTTCATTTTTAATCTTAATTTATATTTTATTCCTTCCTAGTTAAATTTACCCTTTTTAATTTTTCATATTTATTTCCTATCTTATTCATAGCCTTTTCCTTTCTTTTTCTTTAGGTCACGAGCAGTTGTCTAAGCATTTCACTGCATATCGTACTGTGTATGACTGTGTACATGACAAATAAAATTTGAATTTGAATTTTGAATTTGGTTTGATTGTCAGCACAAAGAGGGAGAGAGAGGAGAATGAGGACAGAACAGAGATGAACAAGAGCAGGTGAGACACACATGTTAGTCAAATGGTTGTTTACCAAAAGTATCACCGTATCATAGGTCCTCATGTATCTCGTACCTAGTGTTTCTTTTTAGGTTTGTTATTTTTCAAATTCTATATTTATTAAGTTATGCAGGCTTGTTTGCACAACAAGGCTAAATAATTATATAAACTTTTCTCAATCTAAATAGTGGACTTTGGTAGAATTAAAAAATAAGTGTAGTGCAGGTCTATGATGATTTTTAGTGCTACTATCATCTAGTTCTGATTCTGGTTCTGTCTTGGTTAAATCCTAAGTACTCCTGATTTTGAACTGTTGTAGTCCTGTTTTAATTCTGGATCAGTTCTTGGTCTGGTTGAATTGGGGTTTAGTCCACGTGTCTTGATGCAGCCCCGACTTTGTTCTGCCTTGCTGCTTAATTAAAAAACTAGTTTAAGGTGTCCTGCATATGTGATATATATTTTTCCCTATATGAAGTCGTTCTTTTTTGAACAAAACTCAAAACAGAGCCAATTAATCTTTCAGTCATTTCAACACCCCCCCCCCCCCCCCCCACCCCTCCCCCACCCCCAATCCCACATGCATACTATCCTTTAGGGCTAAGCCACGGGTGTATCAAATGTCTGCCTCCGCCTCTGATTTTAACATCAGTGGAAATCAGGATTCATATTTAACTGTCAGTTAAATATGTCTGTGTAAGCTCTTTTGCTGCTGTTAATAAATTAACTCTTCAAACACTGTGATATGTATGTGTGATACAATACATAGTTTGTTGTTAATTGCCAACAGTGTATTCAGTAATTTTAGCTGCAAGGCTGTTAAAGTAAACCGTCACCTCGTCTTCCTTTCAAAGACATGTGCAGTGCATGTGTGTGTGTGTGTGAGAGAGAGACTGAATATAATTGGCTCCTTCAGGAATTCACCACATTGTTAGGTTTTTTTCTGTAAAATTTCTACACTTGGCAGAAATCTTTGAGTAGAATCTGACCAATCACAGGGCCACTGGGGTTTCGACCAATCAGCACATTTTCCAGTAATGAGGCTCTTACAGAGACAGGTAGGTGACATGAAAATAAATACAAAAACAGAGAGAGCCTCCTTATAATTAAACTCTGCCAAACCTACCGCAAGTGACTTGGTAAAGTTTTTTGCCTCATTAGCTGATTGTGTCTCATTTGTTTGATGATTGGTTGTCGGCCAGCCCCACCCCTCACTTTATCCAGGGCATGTGATCGGTCCATCAAGCAGTCATTAGTGGTAAAAAGCAAACAAACAGGGGCTGTGAATAACATGAAAATGTCCCCTTTTTAAATCTTCTATCAAGTCTTTAATTTCCTTTCCTCTAGGCCAATCAGATCATCCTGCTGACTGTCAGCATCAATCACCGGGCAGATCAGTCACTGTAATCAATGCCCTAGGGCCTAGGCTGTGTGTGAGCAGGCATGTGTTCCTCTCTCTTTGATTCATACTGTGTTTACACTTAAAACTTTTAGGACAACACAATTCAATTCAATTCAATAAAATTTTATTTATATAGCGCCAAAACACAACATAAGTCGCCTCAAGGCGCTTCATAGATACAGAGAAAAAAACCCAACAATCATATGACCCCCTATGAGCAAGCACTTTGGCAACAGTGGGAAGGAAAAACTCCCTTTTAACAGGAAGAAACCTCCGGCAGAACCAGGCTCAGGGAGGGGCGGCCATCTGCTGCGACCGGTTGGGGTGAGAGAAGGAAGACAGGATAAAAGACATGCTGTGGAAGAGAGACATAGGTTAATAACAGATATGATTCAATGCAGAGAGGTCTGTTAATACATAGTGAGTGAGAAAGGTGACTGGAAAGGAAAAACTCAATGCATCATGGGAATCCCCCGGCAGCCTATGTCTATTGCAGCATAACCAAGGGAGGATTCAGGGTCACCTGGTGCAGCCCTAACTATATGCTTTAGCAAAAAGGAAAGTTTTAAGCCTAATCTTGAAAGTAGAGATAGTGTCTGTCTCCTGAATCCAAACTGGAAGCTGGTTCCACAGAAGAGGGGCCTGAAAACTGAAGGCTCTCCCTCCCATTCTACTTTTAAATACTCTAGGAACAACAAGTAGGCCTGCAGAGCGAGAGCGAAGTGCTCTAATAGGGTGATATGGTACTACAAGGTCATTAAGATAAGATGGGGCCTGATTATTTAAGACCTTGTATGTGAGGAGCAGGATTTTGAATTCAATTCTGGATTTAACAGGAAGCCAATGAAGGGAAGCCAAAACAGGAGAAATATGCTCTCTTTCTAGTCCCTGTCAGTACTCTTGCTGCAGCATTTTGGATTAACTGAAGGCTTTTCAGTGAGTTTTTTGGACATCCTGATAATAATGAATTACAGTAGTCCAGCCTGGAAGTAATAAATGCATGAACTAGTTTTTCAGCGTCACTCACACACACACACACACACACACACACACACACACACACACACACACACACACACACACACATATATATATCAAGAGAAATGAGGTAAACACAGAAAATAATTCAGCCTTTCACTGTTTTTCATTTCAGTTTTGATTATGTGTCTTTCTGTGGTTTTCTGCTCTGCCGTCAGCTCGGATTACAGTGAAATATTGATATTGATATACCTTTATTAGTCCCACAAGGGGTAAATGTGTCTTTAATGACTTTAGTTTCTGGTCCAGACTGACAGCTGCTCTGCTTTAAGTGCTGATTTATCCACAGAGATGCAGCAGATGAAACTTTAGGGAAAGCAACGATTACATTTTGTGAAAAACATAAACTTTCAGCATCTTAAAACTTATTTTGTTAACTGCTGACCGCAGTGAGTAACAGAGGGCTGAGATAACAGCTTTGTTAGAGTGAAAGCAACTCTGTGAAGTGCTGTCATCTGTTATTCGGTGTGCTATCGAAGAGGACTTTGATCTACTATAGGTACATATAACTTTGTAATGCAACACAAACTTACCTAAAACACCAAAAACCAGAACTTGAGCTCTTCAGGGTGTCTTTGGGTGAAAGTCACACTTACCAAAGAAACCAATCTGTCACATCAGATGGTCATAACTTTGGCTCAGTATATTTTTAACTTGTAGTTACAGCATGGCTGTCATAAAGACCAAACTATTACCAAAGACTCGAGACCGGACCCTATGTTTTTCTCTTTTTCTACCCAGATGAAAGTGAGCTACGAAATTGGACCTCCACAGCCAGCCCCAAGTGGACATCAGATGAACTGCAGCTTTTGGAACGTCTGCTTCAGCTCAATTGTTGAGCTCTAGATACTGAACCCTAAAATTGAACCCTCTAATATCTAATCAGTGTGTGGGTGTGTGTGTGTGTCTGTCTGTGCCTAAAACCAAATTTCATTGGTGGAGAGTTTTTCTGTCTCACAGACCTTCATTATGCCTCAGGAAATCATTTTTTCAAAGGCATTTTTAACTGAACTGAAATTCAAAAAACCTTCGGAAAATGCAGAGGACTCTTTTAAACACACTTTAGAAACAGAAATTTAAACACACGCACACACAAACACACTGGTAGAGGCGGAGGCTGTGGAGAGGAAACATCATTTATTCAATATTTCATTACCTTCTCATTTGCGGTGAAGGACTCATTTATTCTCATCAGGAAAGCGGGAGAGAAACAGGATATCGTGTATTAACTCCATCAGTGTAATGATGTGGAGCCTTTATAAAAAGTTAAATAAAATGCTGTGTGTGTGTGTGTGTTCCTAACATGCATGCAGCTCTCCCAGCAGCCACTGGGGGGTGCTGCACCTCTGTCCATCAAAATAAACCATCTTCCGAGCAGGTTTTCGTCTCTCACCTGCCTCCTTTCTTCCTTTGTTACCCTGTGATTCCACCTTTCCTTTCTGTCACGGTACACTTCTTTTCTTTCCCATTTTGAAATATTTTTGTTTTTCTGTTTTTCTTTCTTTCTATCTAACCACGTTATCGTGCCTTAAAGTGTTCCTTATCTCCTTTCCTTTTCTCCTTTCTCCTTTCTACACTCTCAGAATCTGTAAAGTAAAACCAGTTTTTCCCTGCAGGTGTGATTAGCTCAAATGTTACTCTTGAGACTGATTATTAGATGTCAGGTAGCTATGCGGATCATTGCAAGGGCCACAACAGGGTACACATGTGCATATTTACATTGTTTCTTTCATATTTAAAGAGTCAGAACACCTAAATATTCTCCTTACACAAAACAAATTTATTTAATCATTAATTTTTGTCCAAATGTAAGGCCAAGCCTGATCTCTTTAAGGTACCAACAATAAGTGCAACAGCACAGGACTTGTCACAGTGTTTTACCCCCAAAGGTGGATGAAGTCCATCTTTGGGAGGCAGTAATGGAATCTCTTGCTCTTGTTTTAAGTTGCTAAGGAGAGGATAAAAAGTCATGAAGTTTTAAAGTTTAAAAACTGAATATTTAAGTCCATTTTCCCCCTCAATAACTTTTTCTTTCCTCTTTTGTTTTTCTTTAACTCGTCTCTTTACTGTGACCCAGCAGCAAATTTACTGCTCTGTCTTTTCTCCGATTACCTCCTCGGTCGCTACTTTCTCACTGTCCAGGTGAAAAAAATGGACTTCGAGCATATAAATGGATGGGTCTGAACAGATGGGTGGCCTAATTTCACCGTCTCCCCTCCTTCTATTGATCTGTCCATCCCTCTATCAGTAATCTATCATCCGTCCATCAGTCTCCGTAAAACAGAATGAGGAGGAGGAGCAGGAGAAAGATACAGTCTGCTTGAGATAAATACTCTGAAACTCTGCTGTAGGTTTTCTTCTTTGCTCGAGAAACTCTTTTTTTTTTTTTACAGGATGATATACTGAATGATTTTATTTAATATCAAAGGCCTTAATATGACTTACTACAAGCAGTTGTTTGTTCTGATTTTATCGCAGATATCGTCCCAAAAAGTTTCCCTTCTGGAATATTTCTGATTTTCAAGCATCAAATAATAAACAAAGGATACTGGACTTATCCATCCATTTTCAGGGTCGCAGGAGCCTGGAGCCTATTGCAGCTGTCATAACGCGAGAGGTGGGGTACACCCTGAACAGGCTGCCAGTCTGTCGCAGGGCTAACACACAGAGACAGACAACAAACAGAAATAGACAAGAAATCGCGCTCACATTCACACCTATGGGCAATTTGGATTAATCAATTTGGATTAACTATTAAAACCTGATTCTTTGATCCCTATAATAGAACAGAGAAAACCCGACTCATAGTGGTCAAAACATTTATAATTCTTTATTCAATCATCTTCCGGAAGAGAGAGAGCCCTGCACAGCCCAACGGCAGTTGCAGGATCTCTAACATTAGAATCATAAAATGTGTCTCATATAGGTGTTATTTTGGATCTCTACACATCATACAGTTTCAACAACTCCTTGTATGGTACCAGTTCCTCTTTTCTGTCTGGCTTCCCATATTTATTAATATGCTTGTATAGCTCTACACTAACTTCCTGTTTTTCAGTCTGGGTGAGCACTTAGTTTGTGAGTCAAAAGTGGCCTTGCTTTACAAACCTTCATTACTAAAGTACATAAAACAATATAATCAGAAAATAAGCACTAAGAATATATTAATTACATGACGATCCCCACAAACTGCATGTCTTTGGACGGTAGGAGGAAGCCGGAGTACCTGGGCGGAACCCACACAAACACGGGGCGAACATGCAAACTCCACACAGAAAGACCTGGTGGAATTGGACCTTCTTGCTGTGCAGCAACAATGCTAACCATGCTGCCTGGACTTATTAATATTTCCATTATTTATTAATATAATGGACAGTGATAACAGAGACCTTTGTGGGTTACATTTTAATCAGTCACACCTGAAACGTGTTGGGACTGATCTAAATAATGCTTTGACCTGCTGCGTCACATGCTACCATCAAAGGACACTTTGTGTCTGGCTGACACACCAGCAAAATGGCTTTACACTCTTTAAATTTGAATAGTTAGAATACCACCGATATAGAATGTTTAGGACTATTATGGATATTTGATGACTGAGAAATCTGATATGCCAGCCAATTTTATTTTTTCCTTAGCTGTAGACACACTTAGCTGTGGTTTTGGGCTGAATTGAAGTTTCTTTTCCTGGCAGGTGTGTCAGGGTTGTTTTTGCTCTTCCCTGTGGTGGTCTCGCTTCCCACTCCTCGCCTGGCACACTTGTCCTCCATCTGGCGATTGGTTTTTAAGGACCAGCTAGAGGCGCAACTCTCCATCAGATTATTTTGATCAGCATGGTAATCGGCCAACCTAAGGTCTTGGTGTTTTAATTGTTTGCCTTCTACCTTCTGTATTGTTAAAGCCAAGTTAAACTGCTAAAATACTCAAATCATTTCTTTGAATTTATGAGCTGGTCCACATTCCCTGATGGAAAAAAATAAATAAATGAAAAAAAAAAACTGTTGAAACTTACCTGCAATACTAACCTGTCTGTCCATCCGTTTCTGCTCTAACGAAATCTTCTCACTTTACTCACAGCTTTCTTCTGCTCTGGCTCAAACTCCCCACCCTGTTCCAGCAGATCAGCCTTCTGAACTAAATTCTGTAACCTCAGTGATTGGTCAGCCTCACGTGCTTGTTGCTTTGAGTGAACGTTTTAAATAAAACTCACCAGCATGTTGTTGGTAGTTTAAAAGTCCTAAAGGTCAGAACTCCTCGGCTTTCAAAGCTTTGAGGTGTTGGGCACATGGTCCTGCTGCAGTATGAGTCTTTCTCCAGGGGGTGGTGCATGTCTGAATAATGGAGTGCTGTCCAGCATCTGTGATATCTTTTTGTGTCCTTACATTGGTAAGTGGGACTTTTGTTCATGATAAACTGTAAAATCCTTATGTGTCTCAGCCCAAAGCAAGCGTTTCTCCTCGTTTCCTCTCCTGAGAAGTAATTTAACGACTCTTCTTATGCTCTGAGAACACTACTAGTCAGACCTTTGCTGATTTCCTCTTTTATTTACCAAATTCTTTATCTGTGATAATGGTGCTCTTCTGCCTCTTTGTGAGCAGTGCTTGATATATTGATCTTCTGATAGTGTGTTCACTTTTTGGCCTGCCTGATCGTGCTTTGGATGCAACTAAGCCAGTTTTCACAAATTGTTTCAGACTGCCACGCAGATTGTGACTGGGCTCTCCACAGGTACAAGTCGTGCTAAAGAAGTCAACATGTATGCGTAACATATGATTTAAATAAGTTTATTAACTATGAAGTAAAACGTTGAAATGTGACTAAGATATGGTAGGACCAACTGAGCCTTACTTGAAACAATAAAAAAAAACAACTTAACAGCTCAAAGCTAACAGTGTAGTTGAGAGCTGAGGAAGCATCAACTTTTTAAAAAAATGAGATAGAGAGAGAGAGAGCGTAAGGGAAATGTATAAACAGTAAACACAATAAGTTTAGTCACAGAACTTACCATCATGGCAAAGGGTCTTATTTACAATGTAAGTTGTTGGAGGCAATGGCTGGAAGAATCCGGCAGTCATGGCACGTCTATTGTGAAGGACATATCTGGTGTGCGTGATGACATCACATTTATCACAAAAAAGGGGGCGTGGTAGACAGTCACGACAACGAAGCACAGCTGGATTGCTCCCACATTGTTGGCATATATGTTCCGACACACTTTCTTGAGCTGCCATGGTATTTACCAGATGGGGTCTTTTGGCCCTCCAACTCTCTGAAAAAAGAGTTTTTCTTGTGCTCCAGTTCAAGGAAGCCAAAAGAGGAGCTTTTGGTGGTGGTGCTTCATGGTGATCGTCTGAAGAATCATTCAGTGAGCTCTGGAGTTCTTGTAGAAAGCGCTCTGTTAAAAAAAACAAATACATTTTCTATTAAAATTGATTAAATTATAAAAGTGTAATGGACAGAGTAGCTATGAGAGTAAAGCTTGATGGCTATAAATATGCTAGCAATTGCTGCAAACACATGAACATACTGCTTTGATCTAGTGAAGACACAGTGGAGTACATACCAACAGTCTCTGGGGCAAATGCCACCTCACAGTGACTGTTATTAGTGGTAGAATTGGTCTTCTGACTGTGGGCAGCTGTATAAAACATCAACAGTATATCAAAAACACAAATCAAATCCACATTTATAACACAGAAACAATTTAGAACCACCAATTAGCCAAACTCCACATCTCAGGACTGTGGGAGTAAACCAGGTAACCTGCGAGCAGAGAAACAAGGGAAGAACACGCAAACTCTACACGCAAAGACCCTGGTCTGATAGTGGAATTGAAATCAGGACATTTTTTGATGTGCCACTGTGCTGCCAAGTACCAATATCTTTTACCAAAATCCTTGTGAGGAGGTAACTGTCAGCCACATTTTGTTACTGGACTAACATAACGTAATGAATGCCATACTTGCTAGGGGGGGATCATTCAGTTTTAAGAGATAATTCTGTGGTTTATTTAATGTCCTTTTGTGTCAAAACAAACAAATTACTTTCATGTTTGTCTTTACAAATATTTAAATTAATTAATACGTTAAATTTATGGTTTTGTGTCCATACAATCTATATCTTCAAATTATCTTGTATGAAAGAGTACTGACCCTTATGTAATTGACTCCGGATTGATCTTGGCCTCGCATAGAGTTGGTTTCCATCTTTGTCTCTTTTTTCCATTTTACTGTTAGTTCAGGTGGCTTCACAGGTACAGGAGCTACCTCTTGCTTCAGCTCACCAAGCATGTCATCGAGGTGTTGGAGCTCATCAATTTGTTCCTGCTGATCAGTCAGATTATCTAGGATCCTTAAAGGATCTTGAATTTCGGAGTCACTCATGGCAGAAAGAAGAACAAACAAACAAACAAACAAACACACAAACAAACACACAAACAAACAAACACGCACGCACGCACGCACGCACACACACACACACACACAAACAGAATAATCAAACAAGACAGAGACCAACAGAGCGAGGCAGAAACAGAGAGACAGACCAATAAGGACAGCAGTAAGAACAGATACAAACAGACTGACGTGGCTCTTAAAAGTGCCTTTAGGAGTTTTTCAAAAAGCAGATGTAGGAAGGAATCAATCAATAATAGGCTGATTGATGAAGAACCTGTTTAGAAAAAAAAAAGTATTCAGAATTCAGAAGCACCTTATAAATAAATATATACATTAAACCCTATTGTAACGATTTAGATAAACCCTGTTTAGTGTCCATTTGTATTTCATTTGCAGCATAGATGATCGGTCTGCTATTTAATGATTATGTAATGCTGTTATTAAGTTTAAAATCGAGAGAGAGAGAGAGAGAGAGAGAGCCAGAATGAGAGAGAGAGCCATAAAGAGCGAGCTAGATTGATAGATAACGTCTATCTTCAATTTCAGCATCAACCCAATCTGGCAACACTGACCCTTATTAGAACCCTCAAACTTTACAAAGTGGCAACAACAGCAAACGTCAGCACACACTTCTCTATCACTGTACCCTGGATGATGATATATGATAAGCTTAACTTGACTGGCTAACAGAAATGAATTTAGCTAACTTACAGCACATGTGGTGTGGTAACATATATGCTATTAAATGTTAAGTCATTCGCTGTTCCACGAAATTGCTAATCTTAACCCATGGAACTGCTAAAAGCAGCTTTGTGAGCTCACTGTTTTCGGGTTTTTCTTTTTGGTTTTAAATAAGAAAAATAATTTAAAAAAATCTACAGATTCAGATTCGCACTTACCTGTGGTACGATCGAGTACGTTGACGTCACTGCTGCTCATCTGATATGATAAAAAAATAAACTTTCTCAAAAATAAACAAGTGAGTCGCTGTGAATTCCTTAACAGCACCGAAAATGTTTTTGCATACTACTTTTTTGCCGAAAATGTTTTTGCCTAATAAAAAAGAACAACGATCGAGTACGTTGACGTCACTGCCGCTCATCTGATACGATAAAAAAATAAACCTTCTCAAAAATAAACAAGTGAGTCGCTGTGAATTCCTTAACAGCACCGAAAATGTTTTTGCATAATGTTTTTTTGCCGAAAATGTTTTTGCATAATGTTTTTTTGCCGAAAATGTTTTTGCCTAATAAAAAAGAACAGCTTTTTTATTAGGCATTTAATTTAATTTAATACGTAAGAGCGTGATTAGCCAAAGCAGACGGTAAAATGACTGCATGTATTCAGAGGAGTTGGAGAAGATATCTTACAGCTGTAGCAGAATGATCGACAGATTTCCAAATATCAAAAGGATTGTAGAACAGTTTATAAAACCGGTGCAATAAATTCACCCAATCGCTAGCTGTGCCATTACCCAGCATACATCGCTCACTCCGTCAATGCAAGAACCGATACACAAATAACAGCCTGTAATTAGTTTTATCTGCAGTACTTTTCTCTCAGATAGTTGCCTGCATTATATAATTTATTGTGTTCAGTATAGGTCGTTACAATGTGATTTGGAAAATGTCTAAATATACCGACAAAATCTCTTCAATCGGAGGACCCTTCACGTCAATTCCCGACGCCAGAGGGGTACCCTGCGCGTCCATATGTGCAGCAGAGGGGACCTGACCATGCGTCACACGTTTGACGAGTTGGGAGTGAGAACGTGTTGGCTGCTTAGAGACTTGCATGACAGCAGATCAATTGATTCCGACTTTTATAATGTTTTTTTCTTTTGTGTGCTTCATTGTGTGATTGCGTTCTCAAAGACAAGTATTTGTGTTAGGGTGCGCACTCCTGCTGGCATGGCCTCCACTGACCACACTGTCAGTTTGTTGTTTTCACCAGACAGACCAACAAGAAAACATTCTTATTTCTTCAGAAAGGAGGTGGTAAAATCTCTCTGTCTGTGTGTGTGTGTGTGTGTGTGTGTGTGTGTGTGTGTGTGTGTGTGTGTCAGCAGTGGGTAATCGGCTCAGTACAGAGCTCAGAGACCTGTCCTAGGGGATTGTGGGTATTTTCATGTGTCAATTCACATCAGGTTCAACATGAGAGAGTTCAGCAACAACTACACACACTGACACATGTGCACACACACAAATCTTTTTTCTCAATACCTGACACACACGCCCATATGGCCATTTTTTTTACGTTTGTATGTGTGTGTGTGTGTGTGTGTGTGTGTGTGTGTGTGTGTGTGTGTGTGTGTGTGTTTCTCTCTCCAGGTGTATTAATCATCCAGGAATAGACTCAGCAGTCTGTCAAAAACCTGTGAAAGCCAACACACACACACACACACACTGACTCTTGACTGTTCAAGCGTGTGCTGCTGAGCTGTCAGTCATGCAGAGGTCCAGTTAACACAACGGCCACCCACACAGTCCACATAAGTGATTCATGACAGTTACATGAACATGACTAAAGGATAGTCCACATTAGTTTCTACTACACGTTGTTTTTTTGAAACTGTGTGTTGAAGGTTTACTCTAGGTTTACTCTAACCTGACCAGATGAAAGAAACCTTAATTTTTGTACCCAGACAACACAGGCGTCATTTTCATAGTGAAGTTTGAAAGCTGAATAGTAACTTTATTTAATAAGTCACAGGGGAGACTTGACTGGTTAGTGCAGCCTGTTTCACTGTGGGCCAGCAAATGTTAACCAATGATGTGGTAAAGAAATAATCATAAATATGCTTCTTGTGAGCCTGATGACAGCACTTTGACTTCTGTTTTTCTATGGCTACTGATTTCTTCCCTTGTGGCCAGTACACAGCTATCAGCCACAGTTTAAAATCACTGGCAGGTGAAATCAATAACATTGATTGACTCATTCCAGTGATACCTGTCAGGGGGTTGGGAAACATTAGCAAGGAAGTGAGAAGTCACTTCTTATGTTTATGTGCTGAGGAAGAAAAAAAGCTGAACCTAAAGATCTGAGCAATATCAGCCAAATCGCGATGGTTACACATTTGGGTCAGAGTAGGTTTGTGGCGAGTTCTCAGTATGTCAATGATCCAAACAAATAAAAAATAATTTAAAGAAGGTGCCCTGATCTGAAGGATCATGTTTGCTTTTCCATCGTGTGGCTAGCTGAGTGCTTCATTTACAGAACATCAGGATAAAATACAGAAAGAAGGTTCCTGACATTTCTTTGGATGTTACTTTAACTCATAGCAAATACCTAAACTTTGCTGAAGTCACTATAAAAGTGCTTAATGGCAGCTATATTGTGTTTTTGCATAAATTGCAAATACACATTAACTTATCTACATTTTGCTTATGTGACAATCAAGATGACAATGTAGGATCGAGTGAATACGGGTTGAGTCAGACGACCTTATTCAGGCCTAGGGACTGATCAACGACAAACTACTGAGTCATGAGGGAGAAATGAGTTGCTGAAGGTTGCTGGCAATCACAGGAAAATTGATAGCTATGGCTCCAGTCACAGAGGCCTGCTGATCAGTCACTGACCCCCAGTTTGCCAGCAGATTTCTGTTTTTGGTGTTTAAATAGAAGTTATAGACCACACCAAACTGTGAAAAGTGTGATGCTTCTCGAAATGGAGAAGATTCACCTTAAAATTTAAAATGGCACATCTCGAAACATCCTGGCTGCAGCAATGAGGCACAACTCTGAAAGGATGACCGCTGAGCACGTTAACATATCTGGAGACAAACATGGAAAAAAACACAACCACTTGGAAGATTTTGGTGCCACATCACCATCACCACCACCCATAAACCTTAAGGAGTCATTGCCAACCAGAATATGCTTTTTTCCAAGCAACCAGTGATTGCATTGAATGGGCGAGACAACTCTTTAGCCATGTGTGACTGACATCATGTGAGAAACTTCAATTACTTGATAATTACTGAAAAAATGATTCCAACCCAAATAAATGACTTGCTGTCTTCAGAATACGTTCAGAGGCCTTGAATCGACAAGCCAGAGATGCTTTGACAATACAAGTGAGAGGTACCTACATAATATTAGGCAGGTAGTTTTTCTACTGTGGATGATCTGTGTGATCAGTGAGCTCACTGTACATGTGACCTCCATGTTAACATGCAGTAAGGAGCCTGTTATGATTTATATGGCTTTTATAATCAGATTCACCACATTAAAATGGAGCAGAGAGCATGCTCACTGTTGGGAGGAGATATCATTTCTATTGGGGTTTCATCACGCCTTCACCTCACATATGCAGGTATGCAGCCCAGAAAGGGGGGGTGGGCGGGTGGGGGGATTTTGTGCTGCAGCCAGGATGTTGATTGGACTGCCATCAATAAGTGATGTTTGAACCTCCAAGCTGACATTTTCATATCATGCTTCTGCTGCTCAGTCTAAAGGGAAAAAAAGACACCTGACGAAGCGCTGAAAAATACCCTCCTACATCGAAGAGCATCATAATACATACATTTACATTCTCATTCACATCAAATATAGTTTCAGTTTTCTACATAAATTAAAATGACACCATGGCATATTTAATTAAGGTTTTAAATTGCACTTAAAGTACATACACATATGTACAGAAATTTTTATTTTTTTAAACACATTTCAGCAGTCTGCAGAGGACACCAGAAATGTTCACAAGTTTTATTTTACTAAGGAATACTGACTACATGACAGAACATATGATATTATCTGGAGATGATGACATTTTGTAAGTATTAAATCACAGGGTAAAGACAGATGGTTCATGCAATACTGAAGGAATGTTCAGTTAGGGTAAGGTCCAGGCAGGCAAACAACACCAGAGAAAAAGGCATCTGACCCGGCATCTGACCCGGATCTGACTCTAAAAAGGTAATGACGCTGGTGGGAAGAAAAGAAAAGGTTGGAGTGCTAAAGCAAATGCATGAATAGAGTGCTTTGACCTACAAAGAATCGGTTTATTCTTGTTCATGTGCTAGCCCTGTTCAGAAGCGACCTTCCAATCATCTCAGAGCAAACCAGTACATTTCAGTAACAGCTGCAGACTCCAACTCTAAGAGGAAAAAGCGCCAACCACCGTGACTGGATGTAACACAAAGCTTCTTAAAAATAGGACGCCATTCAGTGACTGACAGCGAGTAGTTGGCCTTCAAAACAATGAGATTGAGGCTCCCTGATACCAGGTCTGAGAGGCAACCTGTCTCCAAACGATTGCGGTCTGACTGCAGTCACTCTCAGACAGACGGGTGTATGTTCTGTGTTCTGTGTATGTAGACTGAAACAGAAGTTCATAAGAGTTAATCTATTATAATATTATCAGACTGGCAGCTTGACCTCATTCCTACTCAAACTGATAGACTGAATCTGTCTTATTGGGCTTTCATCACCAGAGTTGTGTTGAAGACGGCGGCTGAACGGAAGTGGTCATTAAGCTATTTCTTTGAAGGAGCTGTTTAAAAAGCATAAAGGTCACGACTTCCTTGAAAACATTCACAATGGTGTTGGTCATACAGTCATTTTAAGTAGATTCACCTCAGGTTTTCTGTTTTGAAATATGAATGAATTTTTACTTCTGCATGACCTGAATCCGTGTTTTTTTTTTTTTTTTTTTTTTTTTTACTGAAGCATGCAATTTAGAATGCCCCTGGAGGCCACTTATTAAACCACCTTAAGTAACCACCTGCCTCTGATCCTCCTATATTGATTGGAGGGATCGATTTGTTTAGATAATTATTAATCAGCCATCTGTCTGTGCAGATCTAAATAAAAGCAACTGAATTCTCTGAAGGTCTGCTAAATGAACATCAGTTTAAGCTGAGTCCATTTGCTCACAGAAAAACTCAATAATCATTTAAAATATCACAGGCCCGCTTCAAATCCCCACAGCAATATTACAACCACAGGGGCCTGGGAACACATTAAAACTGAGTGAAATCCCACAGCACCACTACAACCATCTGAGCCCACAAACATATTAAAGAAAAGAGCTCCAGTGAAATCATAGCGGAACAACTCCAGAGTATACTCCCAGAGGGGCAGCAGAGAGCTTCATTCATATCTGATGGTGGATACAGTGGATTTAAATACTGTGTAACAGTCACGAAAAATGTATGTGTTTAAGTGAAACGTTTAGACACTTTTAGCAGTCTGCGGTAGGTCCTAGTTTACTTTGTGGGTTTAATCATGATTTTATTTTAGGTTTAATTTAGTTTCTTTTTTTAAAACTGGTTTATTCTCACTGATTAAAATTGTGTTTCTGTGACTAAACTTCTGCTGATTTAATCCGTTTTGTACCTCTGTATTTAAATCCTGATATTTGCTGTTGTTGCTCCTGCCCCACACATGTGACCAATAAGCTGAGTGAATGTGGATGTCCTGTGGTTTGTCTTGAAGCATTTTGGCTCACTTGGAGATTTCTCTTCATAAAAATAAACAAGCAAAGAGAAAAAAAACCCCTCAGTTTACAAACTCATCATCTGATTCAGGTCAGAGTCAATGAACTTAGAGGTGTGAAAACTTCTGTAGATAGCAGAGTAGACACAGAAAAACAATAACTGTCTCCAAGAAAAAAAAGGTTTCAGTATGCTTTGACATCTTGACTTTTTCATAAGAATCACAATCAGTCAGCAGGATGGCTGCTACCAAGGTCACACTGATTGGTCGGCTTCCTGCGGTGTCAGCTGTGTGTGGCTCATCAGCGATCGAGCAGAGGGTGTTGCATCACTGTGTGGCCCGCTGCAGTGTGTTCATCACTGCCCCCAGCGGGGCAGAATCAGGCTGAGATTGTGATAACATACAGAAAAAAAGAATCACTCAATCTGTGCAAGTCAGAGCCGGATCAAAGGGAAGCTGTGGTTTGTGCTGACTGAACCCAACAATGCACCTCCTGTGGGGAGGAAGAGAAGAAGAATGGGAGGTTGGAGGGAACTGACCTGCCGGCAGCCGTGACAGAGGATCTATTATACGGCTGCACAGAGCGCGGTTGCCATTTGAGCTACACTGCACAGTAATTTAAATTAAATAGCTTCTAAAACTTTGCAGGAACAGGGAAACAGACTGAGTGTAATTGGTCACAATGAAGACTGCAAACTCATTAATTAAGCAAATGCGTGACTATTAGTGTTATACATCACATTGTGGCAGATGCTGCTCGGATTCAGTGTCTGGGTGCTGACTGTATACATATAAGAATCGCTTTTTCACATTCTCCCTGTAAGTAATGAGGCGGGCACAGAAATGCTTGACACACTATTATTAACTAAAGTTCAAACTCAGCTTTTATTTCATTTCTCCGGCAGACAAAGTGAATAATATTTCCATCAGCCTCAGCTTTTGCTTGATACGTCTCGCAGAGCTGCCAGCATGTCTGCAGGCTCACCTGCCCTCTACCCTCCACCTACCCACTCTGAGTCTCTATGCATATTTACATGGAGTGCCCGCCACATTAAGTGCCATTGAAACCAACTCATGTTAAGTGGGAGTGGGTTGATGCAGGTTTAGTAGCCACAATCCTCACAAGTGCTTTGCTTCCATTTCCAAATATGAGTTCTGCGTGGTTTTAGGGCTGCACAAGAAATCAATAAAAAAAGCTGATGCTGGAAATGTCGGAATAATGTTTAGTGAAGTAAATACATTTTGCCAGAGAATGGACCATCTCAAAGGGAGAACCACCACCACCAACCAGTGTTTTGTGGCAGTCAAATTGCAAATCAATAGAGGGAAGTGTATAAATGCTGGAAATAGCATTTTAAACTTCCCTCTAAATGCAGGAAGTATGCAGAGGAACCAAGCTAAAAAAGAAATCTGAGGAAAGACAGTAAGAAACTATATCAAGAAGTAAGCCCCGGTCACAAAGCAATAGTAATGTTCCCAGTTAAGTTGTTTAGCAGTTGCTAGAAGCTGCAAAGATTTGGGATTAACAGAGTTCTCCAGACCAGCCACTCCCAACGTCAAGAGCAGAGGCGGCGCCAGACATTTTATACACCCGGCTCTTAGCCCTAAAGGTTAGTATGCATGTGGGATTGGGGGTGAATGAGAGATTTATTAGGCTGTGCTTTCAGTTTTTTCAAAAAAGAATAGCTTCATATAGGAAAAAATATATATCACATATGCAGGATATCTTAAACTCTTTTTTTTAGTTAAGCAGCAAGGCAGAACAAAATCAGGGCTGTATCAAGACACAGGGACTAAACCCAAATTCAACCAGACCCAGAACTGATCGGGAATTAAAACAGGACTTCTTTAGGACTTAACCAAGACAGAATCAAAACACTCAAAATCATCATGGACCTGCACTACAATTATTTTTTAATTCTACCAAAGTCCACTATTTAGATTCAGAAAAGTTTATATACCGTAATTGTCGGGCTATAAGCCGCTACTTTTTGCACAAGCTTTGAACCCTGCGGCTTTTAGTCAGGTGCGGCTTTTCTATGGATTGTCCATGAGCGGATTTGTTTTGTTTGTTCCGCTGTTGTACGGCACTACGTTGCCTGGCGGAAGGATCGGAGTTCAAGAGTGGTATGTTAGTCACATGTCCATCCGCCAGGCAACGTAGTGCCGTACGAAGTAGCGCGAAAAACAAACTTCAAAGTAGCACTACGCGTTCAGCTGGAGGCGTGGATGATGAGCGGCGATAAACTTGCAAAAAGCAAGTTATGCCCAACTCCACCACTGGATTCTGACAGCGTGGGAAAGTGTGAAAACATCCACGATCACCAATGGATTTCGAAGGGCTGGACTGCTGCCTGATGGAGAGGAGGCTCTTCAGAAGGTGTTCGACTCTGACACTGACAATGAGGATTTCTTTGGTTTTGAAAGTGACAACGAAAGAAAGGAGCTGAGAGTGGATGACGAAGCCATCCTGAGCCTGTTCGTTTCCGACACTGGAGGAGAGGACTTTGGTGGTTTTAGTGCGCAGGAAGAAGAGAAAGATGGTGGTGAATGACTGACTTTTCTTCTTGTTAAAGCCGTGTCACTGCACCTGAGCCTAAAAGGTAGTCTGAATCTATTTTTCTGGTGTGCTGTAGGTTATTGTTATGTACTACATTTGTTACTCATTTATGAAGCACAGTACATGTTTTGTACTTGTAATTACCACTACTTGTACACATACCCTAAAAGGTTATGCAAATATGTACCCATAACTTGTTTTTCAAAATATTAATAAAAGTGGTGTGTCTCCAAACAGCCATCTCTTTCCTGACAATTCGATTTGTGCATATTCTCTTACATATGATAAGTCAACATTGAAACACCTGCGGCTTTTAGTCAGGTGCGGCTAATGTATGTACAAAACAGGATTTTCCCCTGCTTTTAGCTTGTGCGGCTAATATTCAGGTGCGCTCTGTAGTCCGGGAAATACGGTAATTATTTAGCCTTGTTGTGCAAACAAGCCTGCATAACTTAATAAATATAGAATTTGAAAAATAGCAAACTTAAAAAGAAACACTAGGTACGAGATACATGTTCTGATGAGTTTTGGCAAAAAACCATTTGACTAACATGTGTGTCTCACCTGCTCTTGTTCCCTCTCTGTTCCTCTCTCTCTCTCTCTGTTCCTCTCTCTCCCTCTTTGTGCCGACAATCAAGCTAAACACCAACATCATCAAATATACAGTTGAAACCAGATATTTACACACTCTTCAGATAAAAACACTTTTTTAACTGTAACATCAAATCAGACTAAATGTTTATTTTTTTTAGATTGATAAATATAAAAAACATATTTGTTAACTTTAAGTGTAAAGAGAGAAACTATCTGTATTTCTTAATTACAAATGGCACCAAATTGTATTCATACTGAGCCACACTTATGGAGCTCCACAATTCTTTTCCTGGTGTTTTGGTTGACATCTCTTGATTTTCCCATTTCAAAGAAACAGGCTCTGTGTTTTGCCTTAAATGCATCCACAGCTGTGCCACCAATTTACTCACATGGACTCTACTAACCTATCAGAAGCTTCTTCAGCTCAGAATGGAATTGTCTGGAGTTTTCTTATTAATTAACAATAAACTTAGTGTACATGTGCTCCTAAATTTGATGAAAGTGATAAAAAATAGACAGCTCTGTCTCTCTCTATATTCTGACATTTAACTAATTCAAAGGATATTTAAATATTTATTTATCCAAAACAAGTTTACTCTAAATTGATGTTGTACAGTTAAAAAAAAATGTTTTTACGTTTTTCCCTAAAGTGTATGTAAATGTCTGGTTTAAACTGTGAATATACTGCTGTGTATTGAAATTCCTCTTGTTTTGCATAGAAATATACTGAACAACATACAAAGCATAATATATAAAATAACATCTACCTGAGTTTTTTCTTTGAAAGAAGCTCCTTATGTCCATTCTTGCATATCAGTACATAACTGAAACCGATTTAGAGCGTTTTATTTAGCTGTGGAAGGTAACAACTGAAAATACGAAATAAACACACATGTAAGCTAGGACTGAAAAAACAGCATTGTTGTTGTTCGGCTTTTCATTTCGCCATTTGTTGATTCACTCGAAGAGCAAGTAACGTAATATGGGTCAAGTGATCAATTTTATATCAATCTTTTGTAATTCACAGTCATATTTACATTATTTGTACAGTACGGATGATTTGCTTTGGTACCTACTCAAACTTCAGTTCTCCTCCGTCTGCTTGTCTTCACTTCTCCAACAGCAAACTCGCAGGCAGCAGCTCCCCCCGCCCACTCGCTTAGTCGCTTAGTGCCTGAGCTCGGATCATACCAATATTAGGGGGGATTTACGCACAGTCGTAAATTCCCACAGTGTGCGCTATGTGCTTTGAATATTGTGTGTAGTTTTTGTTTTATACAGTTGTCAGCCAGGCATCTAACGATGAAACAAATGACACTTCAAAAGACCCCGGGCTTCTGCAAAAACAACCCGGGTTTAAGCCCAGTAAGCCACCCCGCTCCGCCACTGGTCAAGAGTCCTGCGGCCGACTTACAGTTTTTCTCAGTCGCTTTGGTGCGTTTCTCAGATCAGAATTGAAATTCTCATAACTATTAGTTCAACCCCCACAACACTCAGTCATTTGTGCACATCATAGTAGCAATTTCTCCTCTCTCTGAACAAACTGCAAATGATTTTGGACATGAATCAGTTGCTTCCATACATTTCCCTGCTGCTTTCTGACATTTCCATTTGCTTATGTCATGTCAGTCAAAAGTAATCATACCTATGGATGCTGAATAGTCGTTCCCAATAAAACTAATGGTCATACATCCATTGCTTGAGTCATCACACACAAAATTGTTGAACTAGTTATCACATGCCAAATATTGGCCATCTGTCAAGCAAATCCTATACCTTTCTGTATCATTGTTCCTGGAAATGTCTCCGAAATTGAACAATTGATCTCAGGTGAATTACAGCTGTCACTCATGAGGAGGCGTGTGAAAGTTTAGTTGTAACCAATGACAAACAACTTGTTCACTGTCAATTATGGATGAATCCTGTGAATCCCCAATTGGCAAGCATATATAAACTGCGCAGGAGCTAGTGTGTACCATTTCTACACTTCTGTGACACATAATGGAAGGTCAGCACCGTGGAAGAGGGGTGAGGATGCGGGGAGGAAGGGGAAGGGGAAGAGGGAGAAGAGGCAGATATAGGCGGATTCCTAATGAAATAAGGGCTACAATTGTGGACCATGTTGTCAATCACGGCCTCACCATGGAGGAGGCTGGTCGAAGGGTGCAACCCAATATTGGAAGAACTACTGTCAGTTCAATCATTCAAACATTCCGTAGGGAAAACAGGTATGCAAACAGTAATACACTGTACTGTACTGTGCCATCTCAGACACATCACATTTTACTGTACTGTATTTGCAATTTCACAAAAGGTTCACTCTGCACCACATAGGATTGTAAGACAACCTCGCGGAGGCGGAAGAGGGCCCCTTTTTACCCCACAGCAAGAAGAAGCCATTTGTGCAATGGTCATTGCAAACAATGCAATAAAGCTGAGAGAAATACAAAGCGCTGTCATAGAGAATTACACGGTATTTGGCAATATTGAATCTGTTTCAATTTCAACAATTGACAGAGTACTCAAGAAAAATGAAATCCACATGAAGCAAATGTATAAAGTGCCATTTGAACGAAACAGTGACAGGGTGAAGGAGATCCGTCACCAGTATGTGCAGGTAAAGCTGGTCTTCTATGTTCTGCACTGCAAACTGTTGTACAGTACTTCGTAGTTTCATGCAGTACACTTGCAATTCCACAGCACATACTCTACAATGTGTTTTACCAAATGCATGCATTACTGTTTGTTGCTGTACACAGGCATATTGTGACATTGCATTTCTGTCTCTCGTGTACTGGAGCTGGAAGCCAGGGAAACACTGCACACATTCATATATGTTGATGAGGCAGGTTTCAATCTGGCCAAAGGCAGAAGGCGTGGAAGAAATCGCATTGGACAGAGGGCAACCACTGAAGTCCCCGGTCAGCGCGGAGGGAATATTACCATGTGTGCAGCCATCTCAGACAACGGCGTCCTCACCCATATCCCCCTTCTTGGTCCATACAATACCCAACATCTCCTGACATTTTTAGACACTCTTTACAGGGACCTAGTCCCTGAGAATGAGAGAGGTGGAGGCCAACTCAGCAAGTATGTTGTTGTCTGGGATAATGTCCGTTTTCACCACTCCCATCAGGTCAGAGAGTGGTTTGCAGCACATGACAGAATTCTGGTTGAATATCTCCCTCCATATTCCCCATTCCTTAATCCAATAGAGGAGTTTTTCTCTGCCTGGAGGTGGAAAGTTTATGACCGGCATCCACATGAGCAAATGGCCCTGCTAGCAGCCATGGATGGAGCATGTGACGACATCACAGCAGGGTCCTGCAGAGGATGGATTCGCCACTCCAGGAGATACTTTCCTCGCTGCATTGCGAGGGGGATAACATCTGTTGTGATGTAGATGAAAATATGTGGCCAGACAGACAGGAACGTCTGGATGTGCCAGAATGATTTACTGTACTGTTACATGTGCTGTTTATTGTTCACATTAGTGCACAGCTCTACCAAATGGGTGATTTTATGTTTAGATGTATTCTACAGTGAACAAGTGACTGTAGCATATTTTTCTTTTGCACAATTCTGTAGGATTACAAACACTTCTACACAATGGAAATGTGAAACGTACGTATTCAGTGTCTCAGTTACTCCCAAGACTCCCATAACATCTACAGTGACTTTACTGCACATTTCAGATGGCTGTACAGGTAGGCCATAGTGCTGTCGTCAGCATTTTCAGGTGTCACCAATTGTTTTTGCAATGGGAAACACTGAAATTATAAACTGTCATAGTGGAAACATGACAATGCCATTTGACTATCTTGTTCATAAAGATGGTGTCAAGACTTTTCATTTTGATGGCACTGACAGTTTCATTGACATGGATACTTGCTTTTGAGGTATGGATAATCAATTCTGTGCATGTGACGTGCTTTTGCAGGCTATCCACTAGGTTTTGCAGTTTGCACTAATTGTTTTGGGAAATGCACTAACTGCTGTGCAAATGTTAATGGTGTTCTGAGGAACGCACCAAAGTGACTGAGAAAAACTGTAAATTTCATCTTAAATCTTCACTTCAATCAAAATACAAGAGAGAGTTTATTTCTTAAAATATTATTCAAAAAACCATAAACAAGCTAGGCTGTTGGCTATAAATTGCTGATGCTACCCAGTCAAGTATTTGGTGCCAATGTGTAACTCACCCACCACAGGGATACAAACGTCAGTTCAAGAGCAGTAAATGTAGAGTTATGAGTAATATCACAAAGTATCCACCTCCTATTTTCAGTTTTAATGAACTTTTTATTTAAATGAATACACGTGTATAGATTTCTCACTATATATATATTTCAAATGAAATGTCTGTTACAGTTTTTCTCCATTGGTTTGGCTCATTTCTTGAAACAGAAATTACATTCTCAAAATAACATGGACAAACCTCCAAACCTCTTGGCAAATGTTCACAACAGAATGGCATTTCTCATTCATTTTATCAAGTGGCAAATGCCTAAGTACATGTCTCAATTGTCTCAGTGCATCTTTGCAAATGATTAAGTACAAGTAGCCTACAGTTATACAGTTAGCCCACATTTAGCACATTTTCCAAATGAATAGATCTTGTAGATCTAAACTGATTAGTTGATTCTCAGTCTAATGATCATTCTCTCCAAAACATGTCAGCATGATTTCATTGTATAAGTACTCGCATGCACAACTGTCTGTTCAATTGTCAAAATTGGTCAAGAACATAATACCATGAATACCATATATGAATTTCTTTGAATATTTGATAAATTGATGACAGTCAATGACAGTCAGGTGAAACTAGACTAACGAAGTGGGAGTGTGACACACAGGTGTGTTCCATGATTGTGTGCTGCCAAACACAGATATATAGAGCTTGACCAGAGCCAGTCCGATCTCTGAACATGGATTCATGCTTGAGTGTATGGAAGGGCCGAAGACGTGGCCGCAATATTATTGGCCACCTGGCCACAGTGGATGTCCCAGGTCAGCGAGGGGGCAATATAACTATGTGTGCTGCCATTTCTGAGAATGGTGTGGCCACTCACATCCCCAGTCTTGGCCCATACAACACACACAAGCTCCTCATCTTCTTGGATCGCCTTTATACCGATTTTATCCCTGAAAATGAGAGAGGTCTCATAGGGCCTCACCTACCCATTCATGTAATTGTGTGGGACAATGTCAATTTCCACCATAGCCCACTCATTAGGGGCTGGTTTGCAACGCATCCAAGGATGGTCATGGTCATTCCTACCACCTTACTCTCCTTTCCTCAATCCGATAGAGGAGTTTTTCTCTGCTTGGAGGTGGAGAGTGTATGAGAATCATGCTCAGGATCAGCCGTCCCTGCTCCATGCTATGGACGCAGCGTGTGACGACATTATAGGAGATCAATGCAGGGGACCAGACGGACAACAGCGTGTAAATAATCAGGAGGGTGAAGACAGTGGACAAGAGCGGGAGAATGAGTACAGCGACCACTGAATAAGTCCTTGTTTTTTGATTTTGTGTTCATACAATTTACTAGTGTAATGTACATTTTCTTTTTACATATGTATAACATTTTCTTTGTGTGTGAATAACAAATGGTTATAATTTCCTTGGTAGTGTGAGTGCAATCTGTGATGTCAAACCTTGGAGGCTACTCTTTTCTGTTGTATATTGTTGGTCCTCTGCCATAGTGACAAAACATCTAAACATTTTGTATGGCAGTACTCACATAATGCCAAAGGGACGATGCATTTTGGGGGCACTGACTATTCAGATTAGAAAGAAATGTAGTTTTGACACATGACTGAACTGTTTTAGGGGAGATATGAGCTTTTGCAGGTGGACCATGTTGTTGTGATCAACCATCCAGGTTTATTTTGACAAAAGCACCAAGAATGATGAGAATGTCCGATCTGTGTCGAGAAATGAGCCAAAGCTATTGAGAAGGATCTTTGCCATTTTGGAGACACTGACTGTTTAAATGAGAAAGGGATTTAGATTGAAGCCCGAGTGGACAGTTTTGGAAGAGATATGAGCTTTTGCAGGTGAGCTATAGTGTTGTGCTAAACTGTAAGAGTGTTTTGCCAAATGATCTTAGAGTTTTGAGAATGTAATTTCTGTTTCAAGAAATGAGCCAAACCAATAGAGAAAAACTGTAATACTGAGGCCCAGCTGCAGTACCTTCATAGCCCACCAGAGGAATCGCTTCTCTAGATGCAGGAGCAACACTCCATTAGTGACACTTTTATTTTGAAGGCCTAATCTAAATCGATTTGGAGAACCAAACCCTATGGATAGGGATCTAGAAATTACAGGTAGGTAACTTGGATGAGAAACTACTGACTGGTTCCTGTTGGCATCTCTGATCAGCAGATAATTCTTGTAAAACAAGCATGACAAGCATCTCTGTGAAGGTTTCTACAGGCTCCAGAACAGAACAGTTACTGAAGGACTCAACAGACACAACTTTGCTTTCAATGTGAAGAAACCTGTCCAAATTCTTGACTAATTCAGCTGTAAGTCAGTAAATACTGTAAAATATGAAACACATGTAAGGTTTTAAATAAACGTCTGACACGCTTCACGTGTCAATAAAATATTTTTATGTTTCAGGGGAAGAATAAAGGTTCTTATTATATATGGAGCTTGCTTTCATGTTTTTGTTCTGCTCGTTCAGAGAACAAAGGAATATTAAAGCTAAAAACTGACTACTGTAACATACATATCACTGCAAACATAATAAATGCCCTCTCTCAGCTCCCTGCAGCCAGTGAGAAAAGGAGCAAATGAGGGAAAATCAGAGACGGATGTAACAGAATTAACCACTTTTTTGTTACCGACCAAAACACTAAAGCATATCAGTAATTTATGTTTTGTTACATTAAATATATTAGTGATGAGATAGAGCATGAATCATATCTTACAGCACAGATGTTTCTGTCATGTTCAGTTCACATGTGAAATCGAAGCAAAACCTCACTGAACCTAGGCTAAATGTACAAAGAAAACTCATAAAGAACACAAGGACACATCTGCATGAGTGAGAGACGGTTATCTGTTTGTGTGTGACTTCTTCACTAGTTGCTCTGCTCTTTTCTGATTGGGTGGGTAAGATGGCTCATTTGGATGGACTAAACCCAAACCCAAAGGTTCGAAGCAGGGACATTTTAAAGACAGCAGGATTGCAGGTTTAGCATTCTGTCAAACAGTGTCAAGTTAAATGGATCACCCGTTGCAGAAGTGCAAATATAAAGTGCCGAAGGACCATTTAGTGTTACATTGATGAGATTAGTTCTTGTGATTAATTCCCAAGTACCTGCTTTTAGTCCCCGAGGCAGCATTACCACACTCAGTAATCGGCAGGACTTTTGTTTGTTCTGATATATATATATATATATATATATATATATATATATATATATATATATATATATATATATATATATATATCCATGAAGCCAGATAACACACACCAATTAGTTAAACTGCAAGAATGTCTTAAAGACATAAAGACCTGGATGGCCGCTAACTTTCTGCTTCTTAATTCAGATAAAACTGAGGTTATTGTACTCGGCCCTGAAAATCTTAGAAATATGGTATCTAACCAGGTTCTTACCCTGGATGGCATTACCTTGGCCTCCAGTAACGCTGTGAGGAACCTTGGAGTCATTTTTGACCAGGACATGTCCTTCAACGCACATATTAAACAAATATGTAAGACTGCGTTCTTCCATTTGCGCAACATCTCTAAAGTTAGAAATATCCTGTCTCAGAGTGACGCTGAAAAACTAGTTCATGCATTTATTACTTCCAGGCTGGACTACTGTAATTCATTATTATCAGGATGTCCAAAAAGCTCACTGAAAAGCCTTCAGTTAATCCAAAATGCTGCAGCAAGAGTCCTGACAGGGACTAGAAAGACAGAGCATATTTCTCCTGTTTTGGCTTCCCTTCATTGGCTTCCTGTTAAATCCAGAATTGAATTTAAAATCCTGCTCCTCAAGGTCTTAAATAATCAGGCCCCATCTTATCTTAATGACCTTGTAGTACCATATCACCCTATTAGAGCACTTCGCTCTCGCTCTGCAGGCCTACTTGTTGTTCCTAGAGTATTTAAAAGTAGAATGGGAGGGAGAGCCTTCAGTTTTCAGGCCCCTCTTCTGTGGAACCAGCTTCCAGTTTGGATTCAGGAGACAGACACTATCTCTACTTTCAAGATTAGGCTTAAAACTTTCCTTTTTGCTAAAGCATATAGTTAGGGCTGGACCAGATGACCCTGAATCTTCCCTTAGTTACGCTGCAATAGGTGTAGGCTGCCGGGGATTCCCATGCTGCATTGAGTTTTTCCTTTCCAGTCACCTTTCTCACTCAGTATGTGTTAATAGACCTCTCTGCATTGAATCATGCATGTTATTAATGTCTGTCTCTCTTCCACAGCATGTCTTTTATCCTGTCTTCCTTCTCTCACCCCAACCGGTCGCAGCAGATGGCCGCCCCTCCCTGAGCCTGGTTCTGCCGGAGGTTTCTTGCTGTTAAAAGGTAAGTAAGTAAGTAAGTAAGTAAGTAAGTAAGTAAGTAAGTAAAATTTATTTATATAGCGCTTTTCACAGATAAAAATCACAACGTGCTTTACAACACAGGAAATGGGAATATAAAAACAATATAACAGTAAATAAAACAATGTAAAACAATAAAACTATAAAAACAGCATAAGAAGAAATTAATCAAATGCAAAGGGGGTTTTTCCTTCCCACTGTTGCCAAAGTGCTTGCTCATAGGGGGTCATATGATTGTTGGGTTTTTCTCTGTACCTATGAAGCGCCTCGAGGCAATTTTTGTTGTGATTTGGCGCTATATAAATAAAATTGAATTGAATAGAAATGAATTGACATTTTCATTAGAGTTTACACTGTGTTAGCAACATTAGCATGTTAGCAGAAAGAACTTTGAAACAAACAAGTTTGTCTTTGAGAACCATTGATCTCTGATGGTATTTATTCTCTCCATCCTTATTTTGGAACAGCTTTTCTTCAATAGTGAAAGCTCAATTTTTCTGCCTCTGAGAGCAGTTAAGAGAGTTTGTCCTAAATATAGTTCTTAATTAAAAATGTATCACACAAAAGAAGAATAGTATTCCAAAAGTATTCATGCCATATGTTGATCATACATATGTTATATCACAAACCGGCCCTAAGCCTTTGGATCACATGATATTACCATGGTTGCAGTGTGATGACAGAGAAGGTTTTGGATCCACACAAATCATTGTGTTACTATTATTCACTCATTCACGGCAGAGCCAGGAAGCAGTGGTTTCATGACACTGGGTCCCTGGTTTCAGGTCATGAGGACACACAGATCACTGAGGATGCATCAGATCGGTGTCCAGCATAAAATATTCAGGAGTCTCTTCTGTGGTAGTTTCTGGAAGCCTTAAGAACATCACAATTGCATTTACTGTGAAAAATGTACTTCCACATTAGGACACCTTTATCTTGACCCTTGAAGTTTTTGTTTTTCCTCAGGTGAATTTTTGTAAGCTGCTCTATGCCTCTGCTGGTCGACCTTGGCTTTTCTTTCTCTGCTTCTTCTTCTTCTTCTTCATCCTTTCCTACAGCGATTATCTGTGCATCAGTCTAATTACAGTTCATTCATCTTTTCTGCCAGGAGTCAAGGGCAATGCACACATGCACACCAGCACTAGAATTACTCCGCCCATTTCTCCTTGTTACAGGAAAATAATTTCAGGAAATACTCCTTTAATTATGATTCATATCTGGGTCATTCATAACCTTGGCCAGCCTCAGAGAGCGTGCGTAACATTAGCATTAGAGCTGCCTTCTGTGAAAGTTATGCGGATGAGGCCTTTATGCGACATGTTGCTCTTTTCTAACTTAATTTTGTTCATTTCACTCATGTTTTTAAATGAAATTGCACTTCATATAAAATCTACTGGGGGTCTTTCAAGTGTCTGCAAGGCCAAATCATGTACCGTAATTCCCGGACTACAGAGCGCACCTGATTAAAAGCTGCATGGTCTAATCTTAGAAAGAAAATCAATTTTGTACTTGTACAGGCCGCACTGGATTTTAAGCCGTATGCGTTTCACTCGTAATATGAGATATTTACACAGAAATACTACACGTGAGGGTTTTTAACATTTAATTTAATCCGTAAGGTAACATAAACATGGTAACATACAAATATACATACTGCAAATGCTTTTTTTCCTCGAACAGCGCCTGTAACACGGCTACCTTTAAGTATACGTACGTATCAGTAACACACAAATTACGTTGCTTATGTTTTTTTACAGAACAGTGCACAAACAACATTACAACGTCTCTTAACAACCAGTAAAAAATATATACCGTATATATACTACTTTTCAATTTTATTGGTCTACTGTTACTGTTACACTGTTGAAATGATGGGCCAACTCATCTCCCGTGCAACATATTTATTTTTACAGAAAACTGTAAAAACAGAAAAATAAGACCATCAGTTCTCTTTGGCGCGCAGGCCGTACGCTGCCTCTTCACCACTGGCACTACTTCTTCTAGTGTAGCTGACATTACTTTATACAAGTAACTTATACAGTTTCACATTCACATGCACCACCTTTGTAAACTGGTTAAATCACACAAATACATTTTACTATACACATGAACAACATAGTGAACTCTCATTACAGTTTTATCTTGTTTTTACTACTGTTTTAATCTATTTATGAACCTGTCTTCTTAACTGTATTTAACCCTTTACAGCCGATCGGAGCGGGCACGCTCTGTTTTGCGTAACTATTTTTAAATCCCGGTAGCTCTGCAACCAAGTAAGCTAGCGCAATAATTTTTTTTGCATATGAAACTGGAGGAGTTGTACTTACATCTTATGCCATCAGCTTGTCCTAGGTCACAGTTTCCTTCCACATATAGCTTTGCAAAAACTGCATAAAAATCACTTGCAGCAACAAAAACATGATATTCCAGAAACACGCTTCGCCGATCCATCAGCTGTTTGTAACACTTCCTACGTCCATCAGCGCGAACTATCACATGACCGCATGACCTGCCCGAAACCGGAAGTGACGTCATTTTGCGGAAATGTAGTTTTTTACGATCGGGGCCTTATGAGCTTGTGTTTTACTTGTTATGTGTTTTAAAAAGTTATGTTTGACTTTATGACTTTCTGTGTCGTTTCTGGGATGCTTAAGACTCATATTGCACTGCTGGAAATAGTTTATTTTGATGCACATGCTGTTATTTTGCAAATTTGCACTATAATATTTATTTTCGTTTTTCCTGCAGTATATAAAAATTGGTGTATTTCAAAAATAAAACTATGAAGACACTCAAAATAAATTTCCTGTGGTGGGAAACTAGTTTGTGTAACTTTTTTGTATTTACAGTTTTGAGGGATAAGCCTCTTAAATTTCTCTAACTAGAAATATATGTTAAAAAAACAAAAACGATTTTCAATTTTTTTGTAGTTTATTGCACTTTTTTGCAATTTATGTAATTACTATGCACCTAATGCAGACATATTATTAAAGTTTGGGCTATAATGGTTGTATTGATGTATAGCAACTTGAAATGCTCCCAAAAATGGCTCCACAGCATGTAAAAATATAATATAAGCTCTGGCGAACTTGGTTCTATGGTAGGTCTTAAAGGGTTAATAAACTAGATCTCTTTCAAATAAATGTTTTTCTTAACATATTTCTATAGCATTCACTCTTCATGAACTAAACATAAAGCAATTCACATTTCCTCTTATTGTGCAAAATATATATCTTGTGGCTTTAACCCAAAAATACACCTGCACCGAGCTCACAGAGTTTCGGTACAGTCTAACACTTGGATCGGCACAGGCTAACAACTGGACCAACTTGGAAATGAGTTCTTTAGCTTAACATTCGCCACACACAAGACATTTATCATTAATCGCCACTGCTGTCTGTCACTTTTATAACATCTGTTTATATTATCAACCACCCAGCTTACCTGTAAAAACAGAAAAATAAGACCATCAGTTCTCTTTGGCGCGCAGGCCGTACGCTGCCTCTTCACCACTGGCACTACTTCTTCTAGTGTAGCGTCAGCTACCGAGGACCGAGCGCCCGTACAGGACCGAGCGCCCTCTGCTGGCGGAACTTATACAACAGTAAAACTTACATTGCAGTGGCCTTACTAAAAGAAAATGTCCTTGAGTATAAAATAAAATGGGGGGCTACTATTTTCATGTCTCTGTCTTTAACATAGTGCCACATTACCAGGCAAAATGTTTTTGGCCGCATGAAAAAAAAATGCATTAGCCGCACGTCAGTATAAGCCACAGTGTTCACAGCGTGGGAAAAAAGTAGCGGCTTATGACCCGAAAACTACGGTAGTTAGATGTGAGAATGTGACAGAAGCTGTGTCAGACTGGATTTGAACCTGCGACCCTACAGCCATGTGGACAAATACAATCTAACAGTCTGGCCAACAATGCCATTTTGAAGCCAACCAAGTGCTTCTAAAATCACCCGAGAGATGTGTGTCGGCGCGCTCTGCTGCCCCTCGTATCGCCTGCTAAGCCATCCATCAAATTACCGTGGCAACCCAGCATCCATCACCCCATCCATCATTGCAAGCAGACATACAAGAATGAGAGAGCAAAGACAGAGAGAGATCTGACAGAGGGGACAGGAGATAACAAGAGATCAGATGATGTGAGAAGGGAAAGTGAAAGATGGTGGAAAAGGAGAAGATAATTAGAGGGAAGGAATGAATAAAGAACAAGTACTAAAAGGGAAGAAGAGAGAAAAAGAGGTTAAAAATATGAGAGGAATCAGAGTAAAAAAGAAGAGAGAAGATGGGGAGCTAGTTGGAGAGAATCGGCCGTGAAAGATATGAAATGAAATGGTGTCACAAAGGGAAGCAGAAAATAATTCAGTTTTTCTGAAGCCAAGGTGAACTTGTAAATTGTGTCGTAATTCCCGAGACTATCAGATGCGCGCGCACACACACACACACACACACACAAACACACACACACACACACACACACACACACACACACAGCTGCTGACGCATGGGATGAACGCAAATCCGAAGGTAGCAAGTTGGAGAGAAAAATGATAACAAAAAATTGCTGTTTTTTTTTCTCTCCGTCTGGTTTAAAACTCAATTTTATTCATTTATTTTGCAGAGTTGGTTCACTTTAGAACGGGGACAAAAGGGCAGGAAAAAAAGGAAAAAATAGGATAAAATAAAATAAAAATAGGAGACTAAAGGAAGATGGTGAGAATAAAAGGCAGAAGGAACAAAAAGAGAAAAAGAGGAGAGGAACGAAGGTGCTGTGATTATTGAGGAAAGCCTTTAATTGGATGGCCGATGGTCAGTGTGGCTGACAATCTACACAGGAACAGGCAAAGAAGGAAAGGCAGTCCAAAAATGACTTAAAGAAAAGAGCAACACTGGTAAAGAAAAAGCTCAGTGGAAATAAGAATTCACAAGAATGCAAACCTGTAATAATCAGCAGGAAGCAGGAAAGTACCCTTACAGGTCACTTTATTAGGTACGTCATGCTAATGGACTACTTGCACTAACACTTCCGCGTTCTATGTAGTCCTGCTCCAGTGCTTCCGGTGCGGTTAAACCATGGCGACGTTCTACACTCGATGCCTACAAGAGCTCCCAAAATTGAACATCACCGATGTTCATCGGATTTGCAGAGTGACGACTACCCCCGCCAGCAAATTAGATAAAGGATTTAAGTTATATGCTGCATCATATATACACAACTACGAAGGTAAGAAAACGTAAATTAACCGACAAAGAAACGCTAGCTAACGTCAAATGCAAACACTACGTTACTCCGCTATGTCCTTCATTTGATGTCAGTTCTCTACATTACATGTTTTCTTAAACGGTGTTTTATGTCGTCCTAAACTATAGTTGAGGTTTTCTTAACTAATGTCACTTTTGTTGTTAGACACTGTTATATTAGCGTTAGGTAGTTGGCTAACTATGGAGGTAGTTAACTACCTAATGCTACTCTTGCTAAGTGTAAAATATATATGTTTAAGACATGCTGAAATGAGTAATACAGAAATAATGCTAATGGTACTTGTATCTTTATTCAGTGTCCAATAAAGACAGGTTGTCAGGGGAGGTCGGTGTGAGAGCCCTGTGCTACAGGTCGATGAGGAGGAGTGAGGCACCACACAGACTAAGTGTAGGCAGGAAGCTGTGTAAAGTTGTTAATCCCCGTTCTGTGGGGTTCAGTTCATTTAAGCATTAGTTAAGTTCATTCCTAAAGGCCCATCAACTTGAATGTTTTCCTTGTCTCCCTGCTTTATCACTCCTAATTTGACTAGTCAGATAGTTAAATCAACGTGTGTTTGGGTGATCAGAAACATTTGACAACAAGTTAATACTGCAAATATACACAATCTAAGTTATTACAGTTATCAAGCATGGTTAAGTTGTTTTAATAGGGAGAGAAGGAAACACTAAGCATTCAGGAGGGTACGTAACCATAACACTGAACTATGTTCCTGTTCGGCTCTTCCATGAAGATGTTACATTTTTAATTTTCGTTCTTTCTTCTTAGATTAAGCTTCTGGATTCATCGCCGGTGATACTGACACATAGCCAGTGCTCCTGTGTGGCAGGCGCTGTTATGTGCAATCACACAGTGGCATTGCTCTTCCAAACAGCACACTACTCACAACTCAGAGTGCCGGTTGTCCCCCCTGTGCATAGCTGCACGGAATCTGAACAGCAATGGCACAAGCCACGGACAGTGGTAATTTAAATGAGGTTAAAGTTTTTGAATTAGTCCATGTTTACATATGAACAGCAACACCATCCATAGTAAATGTGTCTTCTGTTAGGGTGTGAGGCCAGGACCCATCAACTCCATGATCTTCACTAAGCCAGTACCAAATAGGATGGCCCAGACTGGAGTACGGTAATTACATTTGTAAAATTTGGTTTCATGTGTTACAAATGTATGTTGCTATTTTTTTCATACATACATGTGTCAGAATAGGTATTAATTTACATACAACATTACACTTTCTGAAGACGGCTAACTCAGTCATGTACATATACATCCCAGTCTCTAACTTATGCACCACTGTTTTACACCTTTTAGTTTTTAGTTTAGTTGTTGTTCAGTATAATAACCTTCTCCCTTACATTATTGTCATTGATGTTTTCTTTAGGAGTGGCTTCTACAGAGGCATGGTGGGTCCGTTACCAGATCCCTGCTTGTTCAGAATAACGGAGGCATATGCAAAATTTAATATTGAGGACAGGCCACTTGTGACCACAATGAACATGAGACCTGACAAGCCCCTTGTGGAAAGTGCCTTTGGGCTGGTGCAGGAGGGCAGTGTTCTGTCATATCAGCAGCCGGTTTTGACAACCCGGTACATCACACTACACCGCGATGCACCACCAACACCGCACTTGCCTCTGGAGGGGTATGACATCTTGCCATCAGATTGTGTGTTTGTGTGCTCAGAAGAAGAGCTTCTTCATCTGAAAAGCTTGTCTGTAACTCTGGAAATGGCTCACAAAATAGAGGAAGCTACACGTGAGCAAAGCACTTCGTCTGAGTGGCATCAGCTCCGCAGGCCCAGAGTGACTGCCTCTAGGTTTCGGGAGGTGTGTCACGTCAGAGGCCAGAGCTCGGCCGAGTCACTAGCAGAGCGTATATTGAAGGGAACAAGGCAGACAGCAGACATGAGGAGAGGAACTGAGATGGAGCCTGCAATAGCAGCAGAGTATAGTAGGCTAATGAATGTTAACTACTCACCCTGTGGTCTGGTCATTCACCCCATTGCTTGCTGCATCTCCTGATGGTGTTGTTTTTGACCCCAATGAATACCCCCAGTTTGGCTTCGTCGAATTCAAATGTCCCAATGTACAAAACTTTATTGACTGCAAATATGTGCAGATGGAATGTGGTACCCCTAAACTAAAAAAGAGCCACGCATATTACTGGCAAGTGCAAGGACAACTGCTCATCAGTGGGATGCAGTGGTGTGACTTTGTTGTGTGGGCACAAGAGGACTACCTAGTGCAAAGAATATACATGGATATAGATGTGCACAATGCAATCAGAGAAAAGGCAGACTATTTCTTTTTTTACATATATATGCCAAGATACCTGTGTTTGAAAAAATGAACAGTGAAAACAGCAAAAAGAAAAACAGATCCTTCAGGCTGGCTGGAACAAAATAACTGATGTTTTATTTTCAATATATTTCATGAATTCTTTTGTTGTTACATGTTACTTTTATGTGACATCAATAAACTGTTATTTAAGCAATGGCATCAATTTAATTTTTAAAAACACACATTAAAACGTTGAATTTGTGCAGAACTTATTTACATGGTAAGTATTTAAAACTCCATGCCTAGCATACTGATATACATTTAGACAATAACACAACTGAACTGTAGAAAATGACAAATGGTATTTTTGATGTTACAAAAGTTCAATGTCACTTATGGTTTTAAAACGATTTAGTGATTTACTTTATAATTTTGATAAATAGTTTTGTTGAATCTGAATAGTAATAATAGTAGTATAATTAAACAGTATTATTAACATTAAACATTTGCAATGAATTTGAATTATCAATAACTGAAACTCAACTATCGGCACTCAAGTACCAGTTCTGTAATCAAGTATTGTCAGCTGAGAAGGAAGAAATTCAACTGTAGTGGCCTCAGCTGCAGGTCATTTTCCATAAGTTACTGGCACTGGTGTCTTGGGAAAAATCCATCTTGTCTCACTTAACCCATTTTTTAACTAATGCTGTGTTCTGGTAATTTGACAGCATACATGCCACTGCAAACAGTTGGTTGATATTACAAACATGTGACATGGTAATGATGCTATCAAAAAGTTTGTTCTGTTTGATCCTCCTAATGACTCGCTCCACATGTACCCTGAGTCTGGCTATGGCCTGCGTCTCCTTAACCTGGTATGCTGGCATCTGCTTCTGCTTAGATAGAAAAGGTGGGCAGTACACTTTGCATTTACAACAATCAGTGATTAGGAAGCCCTTATCTACCATCACTGCCATGTCTTCAGTCAACTTCTCAGCAATGCCTGATTGTTTGAATAGTTCCTTGTCACTAACCGAACCAGCATACAGATTAGAGATGAATGTCACTGGACCATGTGGAGCTATGCCAACCAGGGCTTTCATCGTACAGTGGGATTTGTACGAAGAGTACATTTCACTTTGGAGAAGTGGTGAGGATGGTGTCTGACACCTCAGCTCTGTACAGTCAAGGATCATCTGGGTGTCTGAGAAATCTTTGAATTCCTCAGGGAGGTAAGCTTGCACTTCTTCACGTGTAAGCCAGATGCACTGAGACCCCAGTGCAGTGGCAAGAAAATTTGTCCATGTTGCAATAATGCGGCTCACTGTGGACTGGTGTATGTTAAATCGGTGTGCCAGGTCCCTCTCCTTCAAACCAACTGACAGGAAAACCAGGAAAAGAAAAAACTCATCAATTGGCTGTAGCAGCTGCCTCTGGAAGGTGAAAACAAAAGGGAAAATGTTACTCCTTAAGCTATGAACTAGTAAAATTATTCTTTTCTTGGCTAAATGTTTTGTAATGGTTAGGCATACCATACTGTACCATGGGGTAAACAATGAGGTGCTGTAGTGCACAGGTGTATGTATGTAAAGGATACTGAGTCTAGCATACATACACCTGTGTATGTATGCTACTGTACATAAAGTAATGTTATTGTACATAAATACAATAACATTACACCTCTAGTTCTAACTACCAACAAACCCATAACCTACTGTTGATGTGCGTGCAGGTGTCAACACTTCTTCGTTCCGATTGGCAGCTGACTTGGCTCTTGAAACCCGGATCATTTTATAGATGCAAGGCTCAATCAAAACCCAGAATGCCATCAAATGATCATAGCTTGGAAATCTATTCACGAGAGAGACATACATCATGTCAATCATTAATTAACATTACACACTGACATAAAAATAATGTGAACTGTGACAAATATGCTAATGGAATGCTGTATAAAATAGTCTGATTAAGAGTATTTGGTGTTGTATTTTACCTGTAGCATTAGGATATTGTTTAAATACTAAAGCATCTACATAAAACATACAATCAGCAGAGAAAAAGTAAATTTCTATTTTGTTTTCATTAAGACTGGAAAAACTTTCGAAATTTAACTGATGGTGACCTTGGTATATTTTAAACAGTTAGCTTGAATAGAACTTAGATGTACCTGGTATAGAATCGGATGTCAGTGTCGGAGCCAGCAAAACGCTGTAACCCAAATTCTCGCTGGACACGTAACTCCTGTATTTCCTTCCTCAGAGTCTCCACGTCTTTGGACAGGTCTTCTGCAGCTGATGCAGATATGTCCAATGCAGATGGCTCAGGGACATCATGATCTCTTGTAAGACTGTGCTCTTCTTGATCGTCAGGAGGAACTAGTTCAGGGCGTCGCTCCGTTCTCTCCCAAACACTACGCCGCGGTGGTTCAACTTTATAGCCATTCCACTCAAAAAGTGTTGGTACAGCACCTTTAATAAGCCGCCTTCGACCATCGAGGGTTGTTGGCTCTATGAGTTGATCACTGGCAAAGTGTCTGCAGCAGACCCTGGTGTGAGAGGTAATCGTGAAATGATCCCGGCGTATATTTACCAGCCATTGTCTTCTCAAGTCGGAATGGGTCGGAAAGGCATGAAAACTTAGTATGCCGTTAAATTTGGCTGAAGCTGAACAAAGTGGGACACAGCAATGCTCGGAGTATTTCTTCTCCTGTTTTTGAAAATGTTCTGTTTTAAATACTTTCAAATTCAAATTTTTATTTGTCACGTACACAGTCATACACAGTACGATATGTAGTGAAATGCTTGGACAACTGCTCGTGACCTAAAGAAAACAAAAAAGGAAAAGGCTATGAATAAGATAGGAAATAAATATGAAAAATTAAAAAGGGTAAATTTAACTAGGAAGGAATAAAATATAAATTAAGGTTAAAAATGAAATAACTGTACAACACAAATTAGAATGAAGGGTAAATTTAACTGGGAAGAATAAGATAAAATATATAAATTAAAGTTGAAAATAAAATAACTGTACAACAAAATACACAATATAGAACTATATAAGAATGTATGAAGAAATCTAAATATAAATAAATATATACACAATAACAGCAGCTGTACAAGTATTAACCGGAAATGAAGAATATAGTGACCAGTGTTGTGCAAAACCAAAGTCCAGAAAGTCCAGTGTGTGTGTAAGAACTGTATGTGTGGGTCAGTACTGTGTGGTGGTGTGATTGAGAGACCGTATCGCCTGCGGGAAGAAGCTCCTCCTCAGTCTCTCTGTGTTGGTCTTCAGGGAGCGGAATCGCTTTCCTGACCTCAGCAGAGAGAACAGTCTGTTGTTGGGATGGCTGAGGTCCTTCACGATCTTCCTGGCCTTGGTCCAGCACCGCCTGCTGTAGATTGAGTGCAGGTCAGGGAGCTCGGAGCGGATGGTGCGCTCAGCTGACCGCACAACCCTCTCTAGAGCTCGTCTGTCCTGCATGGTGCTGTTCCCGAACCAGGTTAAGATGTTTCCCGCCAGGATGCTCTCTATGGTGCACGAGTAAAAGTTCCTGAGCACCTTGGAGGGCAGTTGGAAGTCTCTCAAGCGTCTGAGGTGGTAGAGACGCTGTCGGGCCTTTTTCACCACGGTGTTGATGTGACAGGACCATGACAGGTCCTGCGTGATGTGAACTCCGAGGTATTTGAAGCTGTCCACTCTCTCCACTGGGCACTCGTTGATGACGGGGGTCTGGTAGTTCCTCTCCTGCTTAGTGCTGAAGTCCACTATCAGCTCCTTTGTCTTACTGACGTTTAGAAGGAGGTTGTTCCTCTGGCACCAGTTCTCCAGATTCCTAATCTCCTTCAGGTAGGCCGTCTCGTTGTTATCAGAGATCAGGCCCACCACGACGGTGTCGTCAGCAAACTTGATGATGGTGGTGGAGCTGGTAGTGGCCACACAGTCATATGTGTACAAAGAGTACAGCAGGGGGCTCAGAACACACCCCTGGGGGGCTCCAGTGCTGAGAGTGGTGGAGGCTGAGACATGTCCGCCCATCCTTACTGCCTGTGGTCTGCCAGTTAGGAAGTTGGAGATCCACTGACACATAGATGAGCTGAGTCCCAGATGCTCCAGCTTGGTGGTGAGTGTGGAGGGAATTATGGTGTTAAATGCAGAGCTGTAGTCTATGAAGAGCATTTTAACATAATTCCCCCTTCTAGTGTCCAAGTGAGTGAGTGATGTGTGGAGGAGATGAGAGATGGCATCGTCTGTGGAACGATTTGGACGGTAAGCGAACTGTAGTGGTTCCAGTGTGTCTGGTAGTGAAGAAATGATGAAGTCTCTGACCAGGCGTTCAAAGCACTTCATCACTACTGAGGTGAGGGCTACAGGGCGATAGTCATTGAGAGAAGCAGGGTGGGGTTTCTTCGGGACAGGAACAATGATGGACTCTTTGAAGCATGTGGGGATCACCGACTGAGATAAAGAGATGTTGAATATCTCAGTGAACACAGGAGCTAGCTGGTATGCGCAGTCTCTGAGGATACGACCTGGGATGCCGTCTGGTCCTGCTGCTTTCCTGGTGTTCACTCTCTTGAAGGCTCTCCTTACTTCATGCTCGGAGATGACGAGCACGTTTCCGGTGCTGGCAGTATCTTCCTGTCTGCAGCCGTTAGCGCCGCTAACACTAGCATTGTTGGAGACCTTAGCTGCAGCCTCGAAGCGAGCATAGAAAGTGTTCAGCTTGTCTGCCAGAGTCACGGCCGCGTTCGTCATACCGGTTGTTGGTGCTTTATAGTCCGTTATTGTCCTTAGTCCCCGCCACAGGCTCCTAGAGTCACTCTGTTGGAGTTGTGACTCTAGTTTCCTCCCGTAGCGCTGCTTCGCCTCTTTCACCGCCCTCCGCACGTTATATGACGCGGCTTTGTACGGGTCCATGTCCCCCGTCATGAGTCCCGTGTTGTAGGCAGCGGTGCGGGATCTCAGAGCGTCGCGGATGGTTTTATCCGCCCACGGCTTCTGGTTGGGAAACGTTGTGATAGTCTTTGTCTCCACGGTATCATCCGCTAGTTTCCCGATGAATCCCACAACCGCTTCCGTAAACACGTTGACGTCATCGTCGGAGCTGTTTCTGAACATGCCCCAGTCTGCGTCATCGAGTGCGTCCTGTAACGCGGCCACCGATTGATCCGTCCAGCGCGCGACCTTCCTCTGAACCGGAACTTCCTGTTTCAGCCTTTCTTTGTATTTTGGCATGAGGAAGATGGCGGCGTGATCAGATTTGCCAAACGGGGGGCGGGATTGTGTAGTGTAGCAGTGGTCCAGTGTCCTTTCACCCCTGGTGGGGCAGGTGATGTGTTGATAAAAGTTTGGCGCTGCGCGTTTGAGGTTGGCGCTATTAAAGTCCCCCGTCACAATAAGCGCAGCGTCCCGGTGTTGTGTCTGGTGCTGTGTGAGTGCCTCATGCAGCTCGCATAAGGCGGTGACCGTGTCCGCTTGTGGTGGAATATAAACGGCACTTACAATGACCGATGTAAATTCCCGAGGTAGATAAAAAGGACGACACATGATGGACAGTAGTTCCAGATTTGGTGTGCAGGAGCGTGTGAGAGGAACAACGTTCGCACTGTTGCACCAGTTGTTGTTCACCATTAAACACACGCCGCCTCCCCTTGACTTCCCCGAGTCCCGTGTCCTGTCCATGCGGTGAACCGAGAAGAACTCGGCCGGCTGGATGGCGTGGTCCGGCACCGCTGGGTTCAGCCATGTCTCGGTGAAGCAGAGGAGATTGCAGTCCCGAATGTCTCTCTGGAACTTTATCCTGGCCCTGAGGTCGTCAAGCTTGTTCTCCAGTGACTGGACGTTGGCGAGCAGGATGCTAGGCAGAGGTGTGCGGTGTGCACGAGCTCTCAGCCTGTTCCTGACGCCGGCTCGCTTCCCTCTAGGCCGCCGCCGCTTCCCTTTGTTCTCCCTCGAGATCTCACTCGGCCAGCCCGGATCCGGAGTTAAAAACTTCGAATTGTGAGTACATTGTATACCAATAGAAACAAGAGTGTCACTGTCATACCTAATGTACCCAATGGTGATGATTTTGCCGATTTAGAAACGCTGAAAACTAACTTAAAAAGCAAAGACAAAGAAAAAGTGGTCGGAGCAGTCGTGACGGCAGCCGACCTCACCGGCGCCATCTTATATTACTTTCCTTTTTATACTCATTCTGAACCGACATTAGCATAGCTACCGATAGATAAGCAAACGTACCGGAAACGCACAAGCGGTACTATTTGGAAACGGAAATACGTCACATGCCCTAGTGCAAGTAGTCTATATCAGGTTGGATGTCCTTTTGCATTCAGAGCTGCCATAATTCTTCATGGCTCAGATTCAACAAGGTGCAAGAAACATTCCTCTGTTCCACAACGTCTGAGTACACTGAACTCAGTGTCATGTTCAAGACACCAGGATTTGGGTCGAGATACATTATCCTGCAGTGCCAGGTGTGGTCTTCTGCTCCTTTAGCCCGTCTGCTTCTGTCACAAACTGAAAGCAGGGACTCAAGCGCAGAGCAGGTTGACATCTCAGAACACGATTTATTTACACACCAGTGCAATAATATATACAGTGACGGGGAAAGTCCAGGGTTCCAGGGGATTAGGGGAAGGCTCTCTCTTTCTCTCACGCTCGCTCACGTCCTCACATCCGACTCACACACGTCCGTACCGCGGGAAGATAAACTGGAACAGGAAAGGGAGAAATCACTCACAAATCACGAAGGTAGGGCGTAAAGGTATAAGACCAAAAGAAAGACTAACGTCAGTAGCTCAATCATCCAGTGATGAGAGGATCTGTGACCCAGCCTAGGAATAGTAGATGGGTAATCAGCTGATCGCCAACAGCTGTGTGAGCCAAGGGCGGGAGCCAGCTGTGAGCTCCGCCCAGGCAGAGAGGTAGGGGAGAAAGAGAAAAAGCAAAAACACAAGTGTAGCCTTGTGAGGCCGGCTGGGCAGGCACAGGGACCATGACAGCTTCACTGTTTGATGTGCTGTGAATTAAGAGATTATAATGAATGAATGTCTTCCTATCAGCTCAAAGAAGTCATGCCATTCTCCCCTGGACTCTTGCATTTCCTTCAATTGATATTTTCCCTCTGCGAACCCTACAGATGGTTGTGTGGGAAAATCCCAGCAGATCAGCAGCTTCTGAAATGCTCAGACCAGCCAGCCCTTTTTAGTTTGTCCCAAAAAAGACAGACATGGGAATAAAACTAGAACTGCAGAAGACAAGGTAGAAGCAAAGATGCAAGAGAGCAGACAATGAAGGGAGATCAACAGGGAAAGGAGGTGGAGAGAAAAGAGATGAATCAGTAAAAGAATATACAAAAATGATGGAAGTATTTGCAGAACAGTAACAAAGAACCAGCTCACCTAGGAGATATGCAGGAGGGATTCTTATTAAATGATCAGCTGGGTCATTTGAAAAAGATATCCAGACATTTGTTAAAAGCCTGGAGAAAAGTCTGAGCATGATGAAAATCAGTAGCAGTCATTATCTGGGAGCCATGAATGCCACTGACACTCTGTCATAACAATTGATATGGGTACATTAACATTAACATTAAGTCTGGACTGATGATACTGGCTGCAGATGGAAAACAGGAGGAAGGGAGGCAAAAAGATTGTATTTGTCAAAGAAAACTTTGGCAATTATTTTCTTCATGTGTAACATGATGATTTATGTAACACTGTCTGCCTTCACCTCCTCTTTCTTTTTCATCTTCTCCATTTCATAATTGCTTTGGTTTAATACCCTCATCCCATCAGAATCAATTAGCCATGTCCTCTTCAAGTCTCCAAAACATGTTCCTCCATAGTCTTACTGTCTGTGTTCACTGTCTACTGTCTAATTGTTCTGAAATAAATTCACCTTCATTCAGAGCATCTGAGTTCAGAACATCTCCTCACATCGTTTACACTCCAGTGAGACGAACAGCCTAAAGAGGCTTTTATTGACTGGACTGTGATGTGATAAACAGGATGCTAAATGTGTGACGGTGAGGCTATTTCAATATTGTTTGGGGGTATGGAACTGAAATGATCGGGAGGGGATGTCGGCTTCTATGCTCCTACAACACATCGCATTGATTTTTCATTTTAGCTGTGAGACCCATGTGTTTTCAGACAAATTTTAATTTAGCTGAATAGGTGAATGAATTTATGAACAGGGAGACCTGAAGAGGTGTGTTATACATAAGACCCAGCAGGATAGTGGTGTGTACACATTGTACACTTTGTGTTATTAAGCAAGTTGTATTTTTGAGGATTAATTTCATTATGGATCAAGGACGGTGCTCCCGGTCAATCCAAAATGTTAATGAACCTAAACCTAAATTTTTAAGAATGTAAAAGTGAGGTTTTGTCTTTAAGAGAATATATATATGTGCAATTATGCAACTAATTGAAAAAAACGAACATTTTCCCATCTCACTAGTTTATTTGCAAATGTTAAAGTGAGAATAATAAAACAACTCAAAATGTACATATAAACATTTCTGACATGTCAAAAAAAATAAATAAAAAATATCAGTGACCAATACAGCCACCCTTCTTTTCAATAACTGTCACAAGCCTTCCATTCATGGACTCAAGGTTCAAGGTTCTTTATTATTTGTCACATGCATAGTTATACAAGTATAACACACAGTGAAATGTAGCCTGACACGCTCCTCGACATGTGCAAAAATTGGGGGGGGGGGGGGGGGGGGGGGGTGTGTAGAGGAAGAACATTATATATATATATATATATATATATATATATATATATACACACACACACACACACATATAGTATATACACTGGGTGAATGTGCAGTAGTAGCAGCAAGCAGGTGAATTCTGTACATTAATATGAATAGATATCTGACTATTTTACAGGATAGACAATATAAACATATTTAAAATTAAAGGAATTGAAATGTACATTGTGCCTTGGTTTAGTGTCTGGAAGAGTCCTGACTCAGTCAATTATAGATGATGTGAGAGGGCGGGTGTGTGTGTTTAGGGCACGGATGGCTTGGGGATAGAAGCTCCTCTTGAGTCTCTCTGTCCTTGCCCGGAAGATGCGGAACCTTCTACCAGATTGCAGAAGTTGGAACAGTTTGTTGCCAGAATGGGACGGGTCCTTCAGTATCTGCGCTGCTCTAGTCCGGCATCTTCTGGTGTAGGTGTCCTGAAGCGGGGGGAGAGCAATCTTGCAGCAGCGTTCTGCTGTACGGATCACTCTCTGGAGAGCTTTTTGGTCCTTCACACAGCTGTTCCCGAACCACGATGTCATGTTCTGTGTGAGGATGCTCTCCACAGCGCCTGTATAGAAAATCCTGAGGATCTTTGGAGAGACCCTGAACTTCCTCAGTTGTCGTAGGTGATACAGGCGCTGCCTAGCCTTTTTGGTCTGGACCTGAATGTGGGCAGCCCATGTCAGGTCTGAGGAGATGTGGACACCAAGATACTTGAAGGACTGCACCCTCTCCACTGGAGCTCCATTGATGATAATGGGCTTGTAGTCTCTGTGCTGACCCCTTCTGAAGTCCACCACCAGCTCCTTGGTCTTGCTGACGTTCAGCTGGAGGTGGTTGTCCTGGCACCACGATGCCAGATTCTTCACTTCATCCATGTAGGCCGCCTCATCGTTGTTGGAGATGGCACCCAACACCACTGTGTCGTCAGCAAACTTCACAATGGTGTTGGAGCCATGGGTGGCCACACAGTCTGAAGTGTAGAGGGAGTAGAGCAGTGGCGAGAGGACACATCCCTGAGGTGCTCCTGTGTTGATGGTGATGCTGTTGGAGAAGCACCTGCCCACCCTCACCACCTGAGTTCTGCCAGTGATGAAGTCCAACACCCATGCACACAGACGGCTGTTAAGTCCCAGATCCCTCAGCTTTGTGAACAGTCTGCAGGGCACTATTGTGTTAAACTCTGAACTGTAATCAATAAACAGCATTCGCACATAGTTACCCTGTTTCTTATCCACGTGGCTGAGAGTGGTGTGTAGGACGTGGGCGATGGCATCCTCTGTGGACTCTGTCAGTTTCTTGATCTGATGATGATCAACTTTTTGTGCAGCAGCAACCACAGCCTCCCAGACACTGTTCAGAGAGATGTACTGTTTTCCTACACTGTAAATCTCCCATTTAAGCAAGGCCCACAGGTTCTCATTAGGGTTTAGGTCAGGGGAGGAAGGGGGCCATGTCATTATCTTTTCATTCTTAAGGCCTTTACTGGCTAGCCATGCAGTGGAGTACTTCGATGCATGAGATGGACTATTGTCTGGCATAAAAGTCATGGTCTTCTTAAAAGATGGAGACTTTTTCCTGTACCACTGCTTGAAGAAAGTGTCTTCTAAAAACTGGAAGTAGGTTTTGGAGTTGATTTTCAGGCCATATTCAACCCGAAAAGGTCCAACAAGCTCATCTTTAATAATACCAGCCCATACCAGTAGCCCACCTTGCTGGTGTCTGAGTCAAAGTGGAGCTCTGTGTCCATTACTGATCCATCCGTCTGGTCCATCAAGAGTCACTCTCATCTCATTAGTCCATAAAACCTTTGAAAAATCTGTCATCAGATATTTCTTGGTCCAGCCTTGACGTTTCAAGTTGTGCGTTTTGTTCAGTGGTGGTTGGGTTTCAGCCTTCCTTGCCTTGGCCATGTTTCTAAGCACTGAACACCTTGTACTTCTGGACACTCTGGGTAGGTGGCAGTTCAGGAATATGGCAGCACTGGAGGACAATGGGTTCCTGGTAGCTTCACGTTTGATTCTTCTCAAATCTTTGGCAGTTAACTTGTGTCTTTTTTTCTCAATACGTTTCTTGCGACCCTGTTGGCTATTTTCAACAAAACATTTGATGGTTCTGTGGTCACGCCCCAATATCTTCTCAATTTCAAGAGTGCTGCATCCTTCTGGGAGACTTTTTACAATTTTTGACTTTTCAGAGTCTATTAAATCTCTTTTTTGCCCGTTTTGCCTGGGGGAGAGAAGCTGCCTAATAATTATGCACACCTTTATATAGAGTGTTGATCTCCGTAGGCCACACATACAGATCACCTGATATACTTAAATCCAATAAGCACTCAAGTTTATACAGCTTGAAGTTGGAAAATGTGCATAAAAATTACACCCACTTGCCTAACAATTGTACACACAGTGTATACCCAGTGCTTGGCAGGGAGATATTTCTGTTACTTACAGTAATGCAGTAATCTAAGGCCTGGAAACTGGTCAGCAACCTTCAGTCACTAGGGAGATATGTGTATTACCCGATTGGTTGATGAGTGATTGCTGGAGGTTGCCGGCTATAACTACATGGGGGAAATTAGCCGCAAAGAGAGTGCTACACCAAAACCTTTGTGTATTTGCTTTGTTTGCTAACAGATTGCTTGCGTCAGTTACAGCTTGCATTAAGCTGCTAAGCTGCATTTGCTGTTTGCTCTCTGAGATGTAGTCCAACTTCTGCAAGAGCAAAGCAAACCGAAAAGGGAGGACTTTGTGCCTTACAGTGCAAACAACACATTTACAAAAGGCCGAAATTCTCCATTTCCAGTTTGCATTTTGCTCTTCAGCATTTTTAGTGTTTGCAGAAAAGTTGGTATCTTCCATGGAAATTATGAGCAACAGCAATAATCTGATAATGTCCAAAGCAAAGGAAGGAGGGTATTGGTGCAGCATTCTTTGCAACTAATGTGATGCTAGCAAGTTTCCGAAATGTTCAGAAACCACTTGCTAACCAGACTGGGCAGCCTTGGTAAGTGAACTATTAGTTAATTATGTAGTATGTTTTAATTAGTGACAGTATATCAATTAATATCATTTATAGGCTTATACACTGTTAATGGATGTAGCTTGCTAATGCAGCTTGCTAGCTTTAGCTGATATCTTAGGATTCTGCTCTAACTTCCACCTTCAAGATCAAAACCAAAACGCTTACGATGAGACTTCAAAATGTATCAAAGCCACTGGATGATGTCGTTTCTAGACAGTCTATGGCTAAGGCCATAGTGAGTGTTACTACTACTTTTATCGTTACTATCATCGGAAAACATGACAGAAGATAACAGATCACTGTGCAAGAAGAAAGGAAACAGATTGAAACACTGTATTGCAAATGAATGACAGTAAATATAAAAGAACAGGAGGATTGTAGGAAGAGAAGGGTTTAAAGTTCACCAGTATAAAAGGCTGAAGAGGAAGAAGTAAAGAGCAATGACTTCTGTTGCAGACGGTGTGTATCTGAGTGTTTAAGTCCAGGAACAACACACAGACAACATTTGTCAGACTGAGACTTCCTCTGCCAAAGCTCCTTCACTCTGATTTTTATTTTCTTCTGTAAATGAGATGTGTACTGAAGCCTCAATGATTGACTGATTGTTTGATTGTGACTCATTGTAGACAGGTACTTTAAATTTTGAGCCCACACATCACAACACAAAGCAAAAAGCAAACATAATGGGTAGTATCAGTTGTATTTTCATTGCTCAGGTGACTCACCACTTATTTTGAAATGTTACCAACCACTTGAACAGAAGAAATTACAAATTTTAATGACCAAATTGTTCTGACATTTACTGAACACATTTACAATAAACCGTTAATGGAACCAAAGATTTTTCATAAACAACTAACAGGAAAGCATTATGATGTTTAACCTATTAATATTTTCATGAATTTTTCCAGTCTCCTCTTTTTAAAAAAAAAAAAAAAAAAAAAAAAAAAAAAAAAAGTTACTGTTAGACATATAAGAGTTAGCCCCGCTTAGGGAAATAGCTGACTCCCATTGTCAATGTCTGACATTTTATTGACCCATCCACCGACACTGGCCTCCTCTTTCTGTCATCTTTTTTGGCTCCTGTGAAGAGGAGTCAGACATCTTACAGCTGCTAGAAAGCTTTTTACTTGCTGTTTGGGGGTGCATGGACTGCAATGACTGATGCTGTTTTTTTTCCTGTTGGGTATTTTGAACCAATAAAGGCTTTTCCTCTAAGCTTTTAGAACACTGATAATAATGAGTTACCATAGTCCAACCTCAAAAAAGAAATGTGAACTAGCTTTTCCCCATTGCTCTGGGATGGGACATTTCTAATGTCAGTAATATTGCACAGATGGAAGAAAAGAGTTCTTGAATTTGATGTGTGTGTGTGTTGAAGAAAATGTCCCGTTGACAAAAAAAAAAAAAAAAAAAAATCCTTGCAGTTCCTTTAATATCAGCAATATACTTTAGTCTGTGTATGAAAATGTTGAGGTCATCAGGTGTGACCATCAGGACAAGCATGAAGTTGAGTCCACTGGCAGAGCCCATAAGATGGTCATTTGAAGCATTCACCAGTGCTTTTCCTGTTTTCCAAAAACCATTCCTCTGCATTCCTGTGGTCACATAGCTGATTTGTACAGGGTTTAAAACAGTTTTTTTGATTCACTCACATTGATGTAAGACCATCAGATCCATGAAACTGATACTTATTGCCCAAATTTATTCTTACCACTGTGTACTGGTCAGTGAATCAGAATGAGTCTAAATTTGGAATCAGCGCACTGTCCCACTGACATTTATCTACAGAAGACCTATTTGCCTTTAGGTAAATGTTGTAGCAAATAAACAAAGCAGGAAATTTTAGGAACTCGGGAAATTGAAGCAAAAGTTACTGAGACTGAAGCCTGAAAAAGCACAACTTTCCAAAGTGTTTCCCTGGAATGAGGCTAGGGGACAAAAGCAGTGGTTGTGCTGTGTTACGTCCCCACATAAAAGTCTAGGCGATAAGGGTGGGGGACAGTAACAGTTAGATCCAGGTGGAATGAAAAGAATGCCAGGCAGAGGTATTTAACATAAAATAGATCTTTATTGTAGGCAAACACCTCAATAATCATATAAATGGCAACAACAAAAGGAGACAGCACCGCTGCTTTAATAAGAAATCAGGGAGGTCAACCCAAAGTGGTAATGACCACTCAACAAAGAAAGCAACAATAAGGTTTCAACAGAAAGAGACAGCAACGCTGCTAACAAACAATATCCAGGCAGGCCACACAAACTAATGAAGGCCGCCGTCACTCATGGGCAATCACTGCTCAGTTAAACACTACTCACAAAGAGCCACACACCAGAAGGCTGGTCATACGCAGCAGGCTGTTTGTCAGGGACCAAGCAGTAAAGCATAAAGGACACCGGTGGTTTTAATTTAAAAAAAAAAAAAAAGGGTTTTATTGACCCAAAAATATGAAAATATATTTAACAAAGCCAAAACTTAAAACAGGCAGACCAATAAAAGAGGTCAACTCAGACTAAACTCAAGATAATAATTAACAAAACCTCAAACAAACATATGGTAAACTGACCTGCTGAAATGACACACAGGGGGACTTAAATACTGGTTTAGCTAAACCAAATGACACACACGGGGGAAAACAAGATGGCTGCCATATAACCAACTAATACAAAACATTTAAACAAACATGAAACACCCCCCAGGCAATGAAGCATGTGGTGCAATCCAATTAGGCTGTCAGCAGTACTTCAGGTCTCCCAGCCCTTTGCCACACCTTTTGCCAGACAGGAGGAGACACCAACCCCCAGGTAACTCAAACAAAGATGTATTAATATAACAAAACAGAACTTTGACCTTGCAAGGTTAATATGTGTGCACGCCATATAAACATTGGAAGGTGTGATGGAAAAATGAATACATTTAAGAAACGATATTGAACAATAAATAGAATATTTTAAAGTAGTGACTGTAAATTAAACTAAAGTGAATCAACGGGTGATGAGGTATGGAGCTTACCATGTGTGGCATGCCATCACACACCTCCCCTCTTCAGAGCTCTCGCTGGAACAGCGAGAGAGATAGTCAGCAGTAAGGTTCTCCTTGCCTGGTACGTGGTGGACGGTGAATCGGAATGGCTGTAAGGCCAGGTACCAGCGGGTAATTCGCCCATTTGTGTCCTTCATCTGCTCAAGCCACTGTAGTGCTTTGTGATCAGTTTCCAAGGTGAAGTCTCTTCCCAGTAGATAGTAGCGGAAGGAGTCCAGGGCCCACTTGATCGCTAAGGTCTCCTTCTCTACTGTGGAATACCGAACTTCCCGTGGAAACAGTTTCCGGCTGATGTAAGCCACTGGATGGCGGCCTTCCATGGTTTCCTGAAGGAGGACAGCTCCCAGGCCCCGATCTGAAGCATCAGTCTGTAATATGAATGGTTCATCAAAGTTGGGACTGTACAAAACCGGTTGCTTACTTAGTGACTGTTGTATGTCATGAAACGCTGCCACTGCCTCCTCTGTCCACTGGATATAATTGGGGGAACGTGATCCCGTCAGGTCTGTGAGCAGAGCTGCCCTGTTGGAGAACTGAGGGATGAAACGACGGTAGAAACCTGCCATGCCCAAAAAGGATCTCAGCTGCTTCCTTGTTTGGGGCAGGGGGGATGATTCCATGGCCTTGATTTTGCTGACTTGTGGCCTGATAACCCCCTTGCCGATGACATGGCCCAGGTATTCTGTCTCAGCAGCGGCGAAAACACACTTTGACGGATTCACCGTCAACCCAGCTGAGTGCAGGTGGTCCAGAACAGTTCGCAGGTGTTCCACATGCTCCTCCCAGGTGTTGCTGTGGATAACAATATCATCCAAGTAAGCAGCAGCAAAGTCAGAGCAGTCATGTAATACCTGATCCATCAGCCGTTGGAAAGTTGCTGGAGCTCCATGTAGTCCAAATGGCAAGACTGTAAATTGGAAAAGCCCCCATGGTGTTCTGAATGCTGTGAACTCTCTGGACCGTTGAGTGAGTGGGACCTGCCAGTAACCCTTACACAGATCTATTGTGGTCAGGTACCTTGCTTTTCCCAGACGTTCAAGTAGATCATCAATTCTTGGTGTCGGGTAGGAGTCAAACATGGATATGGAGTTCAGGTACCTGAAATCAATGCAGAACCTCATACTCTCATCCTTTTTGGGTACCAAGACCACAGGGTTGCACCATTCACTCTTAGATCTTTCAATGATCCCTAGAGATAGCATCAAATCGATTTCCTTCTTCAATGAAGGCAGCAGACGTTCTGGGATCCTGTAACTTAATTGTCTCACAGAGGCACCTTCTCGTACCACAATATCATGTTCGACAATGTCAGTTCTCCCTGGATTCTCTTGAAAGACTGCTGATTTACACATTTCTCTCACCTGCTGCTGCTTGTCCTCTGGGAGATGGCTGAGATCATAATCTAGAGAGCCAGCAGGTGGTAGATATTGCTCATCTGCTTCATCTTCTTCAGGCACTCGCCGTATGAGCATTGCATCCGCCTTGTGTTCAATACGCTCCACCCACTCCTTCAGAAGGTTTATATGCAAGACCTTGCTGGAGCGCAACTGCCCTGGGGTGGACACCTCATATGTGGTGGGTCCCAGCTTCCTCATGACTTCAAATGGCCCCTGCCACTTTGCCAACAATTTGTTGTTGTCACTGGGGAGGAGCACGAGCACCTTTTGTCCTGGCTCAAACGCACGCTGACGAGCAGATTTATCATACCAAGACTTCTGCTGCTGGGCCTCCACCATATGTGATTGAGCAAGTTCACCCATTTTCTCCAACCGTTCTCTCATCTGAATGACATAAGACAAAATGTTCTTGGATCCCCCCTCCACCTTGTCTCCCTCCCAAATCTCCTTTAACAGAGTTAGAGGGCCACGAACCTCATAACCATACAACAGCTCAAAAGGTGAAAAACCTGTGGAGGCTTGGGGGACTTCTCTATAAGCAAAGAGTAGATATGGCAGCCATTGATCCCAATCGTTACCACTGTCGTTGACAAACTTCCTGAGCATCTGTTTCAATGTCTGGTTAAACCATTCTGTCAGCCCATCAGTTTGAGGGTGGTATGGTGAAGTTCTCAGACTCCGGATGCCCAACAACTGATAAACTTGCTTTAACAGAGTAGACATGAAGTTAGTGCCTTGATCAGTTAGTATTTCTCGTGGAAACCCAACTCTTGCAAAGAACTGCACTAAACAAAATGCAATGGGCTTGGCCTTTATAGATTTTAAAGGGAACACCTCAGGATATTTTGTGGCATAATCTGTTACAACAAGCATGTAACGATTTCCTGCTTTGCTCTTCTCAACAGGCCCTACAATATCCATTTCAAGACGCTCAAAAGGAGTGCCGATGACAGGGAGAGGTTGGAGTGGAGCTCTATGGGGGATTTTAGCAGATGTTATCTGACACTGTGGGCAACTTTTACAAAACTGAGCCACATCTTTGCTAAGACCAGGCCAGTAGAAATGATGTTTGATGCGAGCTGTGGTCTTGTGTTTACCAAGGTGGCCAGCCCACAGAATAGAATGCCCTAAGGTGAGAATGGCGTTTCTAACCTTCTGGGGAACCACCAGCTGCAGCACCGACCCCTGCTGACGATAGAGAATGTCATTTTGCAAGATGTACTCACTGTTAACCTGCTCCACTCCAGGTTCCTTTTCTTTGGCCTTCCGGAAAAGAGATATTAAAGATTGATCAGATTTTTGGAGTTCAGCAATTTCAGTTGGAATATTAAACCCTAGGGGTGACGGTGTTGGCTCAGCGTCTGTTAGTGTATCCACAGGTGAAAATTTGAATTTCTCCTGCCTTCTTTGTCTGCGGGTCTTCCGTGGCTTCACAGTTGTCTCAAACTCCTCATTAAAAAAAAAAAAAAAAAAAAGGCAGGGCACTCAGGGTCTCAGAGTGGGTACTGACTTGCTTAGCCTGAGCTCTGGTAACAGCTACATTGCACTCCTCAGTCTGCTCAGACTCCAACAAATCAAAAAGCACAGGAAGGTCACGCCCTAACACGGCAGAGTAAGGCAAACTGTTCACAACACCCACATTCAGCAGATACATCAGGGGCCTGTTCTTCGTACCGCGCTAAGTGAGTTAGCTGGATGAGATTGTTGACGATTTCGTGTGATCCTGGATCGTTCGGTTCCCCGAAGCCCATCTGGGACTTGCTGTCATAGCAACAGAGCCGTAAGCGTAAACCTGCTGGGGAGCAGGTTTACTTTATGTAAACAGGATTAGATCGCGGCCACGCAGGTATGCCCGCGTCATTCATACGAAAGCAACAGCGATATTCCACCACTGTTTCACCATAAATAAATAACATCAATGTAACTAAAGACAATGCAGCACCTGATCCATTTATTGATTTCACACAGGTCATTTCCTAAAAAAGGGAAATGTACTATTAACATTCTATTACATGTATGTGATTATTACAGATTTAATTCATATTTCAGAGTAGCAATTGTAAATTACTTCGTGTAATCAAGATGAGAGACCACGGCTATAAAAGCGAAGGTGGATTTGGGAAGTCTGTCGCAGCCATGTCCTGTCCGTATACGCGAGCCACCCATTGCGGAAGGTGCAAGATTGATAAGGAGAGTCCTCAGAATCCAGCGTATATTGCGGGACAGACAGGATCCTTTAGCTCAGCGCGACAGTGTGCTCATAGAGAGATATCGATTTTCCCGTGAGGGTATTATTTACTTAACCAACTTGTTGACGAGGGGGTGCAAGACCACCACCTGTCTTTTGTTGCTCTGCCCTTTTCTTGGTTGCTGTTATAAACAAACAGATTATTCCAGGGTCTCTTTCCAAGAGACGAAAAGCAATATAAGTGATAAATATTACCATTCTGTAGAATATTCTTATATTTCACTTTTACCTGTTCCCATGTTCTAGTGAGTCCTGTCGTGGCTCTAATGTGAAAGAGGATAAAATATAACATATTATAATATAATGTAATATAATATTGGATAATATAGTGTAATATAATAAATCTACCCTACCGCCTACTGGTGTTGGCCAGAGGGGCCGATGGCGCGATATGGCAGCCTGGCTTCTGTCAGTCTGCCCCAGGGCAGCTGTGGCTACAACTGTAGCTGCCTCCACCAGTGTGTGAATGTGAGAGTGACTGAATAGTGGCGTTGTAAAGCGCTTTGGGTGCCTTGAAAAGCGCTATATCAATCCACTCCATTATTATTGTTATTATTAAATTACTTACGAGTTTAATTTGTCAGCAACTTCCTGCCAGCCCTCGCTCCTTGCTTTTGCAGCCTTTGCAGTGTTCCCTTGCGTTCTGATTAAACTCTGAAACTCCTGAAATCCCTCACTCAAGAGTTCTTGCTCTGCTGCCGAAAAATACCGAGCGCGCTCCGTCGACATTTTCGCCGACCAATCAGAGGGTTGCCGATCAATGTTTCTACTATCGATGCGTAGCCCCTTTTACGACATCCAGTGATGTCACATTACTGCATCCAGCTGTACTAATCGTCAACAGCAGGTGTGTTCGGGGAACCGGATTAGCGCGCTCACGGTTAGCGCGATGGTTTGGTCTTGGATGTTTCATTTGATCTTGGATGTAGTAAGCCACGTACGAAGCACAGGGCCCTGGTCCTGAACTTTAATGTAGATGTCAGCTGTCGGATATCTTTTCTCATCTCCATGGACACAACAGATTGAAATTGTATCACTGGTGCGAACAATATTAGGTGGGGCAAAATCTGAGTGAATAAGAGACCGAGAACTGCCAGAGTCAAGAAGGGCATTGAGTAGAACCCCATTCACTTCAATCTGGCTCATTTTGATGGATTTGTCACTCTCCTGCTCAGGATCAGCATTAGAACGAGCAGCAAAACACATTTGCACCATTTTAGCAGAATTTCTTGGGCACATAGGTTTTGTATGGCCCTCTAATCCACAAAGATAACAAATGAGCTTCTTACCAGAGGCCTTTGGTGGTCTAGTGGTAGACTGAGAGCTCTTACTGGTGCTTGTATTTGCTGAATCCAGATGGTTTTGCTGAGGTATCTTCCGGGTGTCCCTCGATACCTTCCATGCATTATGGCTCCATGCTTGCCCCTTCTTTCTGGCAGCAACAAAAACATCAGCTAACCGAGCTGCTTCCATTGCTGAACCAGGGTTGTGTTCTCTGATCCAAACCTGAAGCTCAGGAGATAACATTCTGAGAAACTGCTCCAAGATTATAGTTTCACCAATGTCATGAATAGTTTTACCCTTTGGCTGGATCCATTTCCCATAAAGCTCCTTCAGTCTCGCATATAGCTCACGAGGGCTTTCATCTGGTTGAACGTCCAGGGATCTGAATCTTTGACTATATGTTTCAGGGTTAATGTCATATTTTGACAGAATAGCTGATTTCACTTTATCATAGTCTAATGAATCATCAATGTCCATGTGAACATAGGCACCTCTAGCTTTACCAGTAAGCAAGGGTATCAAATGAAAAACCCAATCTGACTTCTGCCATCGATAAGCTGTAGCCATACGTTCAAATGTGATCAGGAAATGTTCAATATCATCAGCTTCAGTTAATCTTTCCAATCTGCCCTCTATTTGTAGGGGAAACTGAAATGCTGGTGAAATGGCTGGATTGGAATTAGTCATAACTGGTTCAGCCTGGGCCTGCTGAACAGAGGAAGAAGGATGAATATCAAACTCTAATGATTCAGAGAGAGCTTCTGCAGAATCTGATGGTGATGTTCCGACTTGGATTTCTGACTGCAAAAGTCTAAACTGATGTTGAAAGGCTTTAAATCGCTGTTCTTGTCGTGCATTTAACTCACTCTGTTTTGCATCCCGGATGTCCTGTTGTTCCATGTGAGCATGTAGCATATTGACTAGATCAGACAAAGTAGGCTCCTTTTCAACTCTCTCCACAACTTCAGTGACTCCTGAGGCTCCATTTTCCTCCTCTTCACAGGTTTGCTGAGCAGATCCCTTTTTCTTTTCATTCTTGCCACCACGATGCATTCTTCCTCCTCATGGGGAAAAACAGAAGAAAAAAAAAAGAAGAAAAAAAGACCTGTGTCCAATACTGGATGATCCCACCGCTGCCACCAATTGTCAGGGACCAAGCAGTAAAGCATAAAGGACACCGGTGGTTTTAATTTAAAAAAAAAAAAAAAAAAAAAAAAAAAAAAAAAACGGGTTTTATTGACCCAAAAATATGAAAATATATTTAACAAAGCCAAAACTTAAAACAGGCAGACCAATAAAAGAGGTCAACTCAGACTAAACTCAAGATAATAATTAACAAAACCTCAAACAAACATATGGTAAACTGACCTGCTGAAATGACACACAGGGGGACTTAAATACTGGTTTAGCTAAACCAAATGACACACACGGGGGAAAACAAGATGGCTGCCATATAACCAACTAATACAAAACATTTAAACAAACATGAAACACCCCCCAGGCAATGAAGCATGTGGTGCAATCCAATTAGGCTGTCAGCAGTACTTCAGGTCTCCCAGCCCTTTGCCACACCTTTTGCCAGACAGGAGGAGACACCAACCCCCAGGTAACTCAAACAAAGATGTATTAATATAACAAAACAGAACTTTGACCTTGCAAGGTTAATATGTGTGCACGCCATATAAACATTGGAAGGTGTGATGGAAAAATGAATACATTTAATAAAGAAACGATATTGAACAATAAATAGAATATTTTAAAGTAGTGACTGTAAATTAAACTAAAGTGAATCAACGGGTGATGAGGTGTGGCGCTTACCATGTGTGGCATGCCATCACACTGTTCCACACCTAAGCCAGTAGCACACTCTGACCAGCACAGAGGAAATCCACCAGAAACCTCTCCCTCCTCCTCCACACTGCTCTTCTCCAGCTTATATCACCCCTGAGGGTAATTGGTTGTAACGAGAGCAGATGAGCAGCAGGTGTGGCCTATAGGAGAGGGCAGGGGCAGAGAGAGACAAGGGGAGGGGCCAGAATGAAGGAGGAGGAGAGGGAGAAGACAACACCACGCCCACACACTCCCACAGCCTCCCAGGATGTAACAGCTGCAATAACTGAGGCAGTGATTGTTGTGTCCCCTGTGACATGGGCTGTCGCTCTCAAACAGAAAAAAAGAAAAGGTTTGACATCCGACAAAAAGAAGAGAGCAGGTATCGAACAAAGACCACCTGGCCTGTCAGCCCCAGAAGATAAAGTCACTACAATTACTGGACAAACGTTCTTTACCTGGATGAACTAACAGTATAAGAGATAATATCCATCTGTGTTGTTTAGTCTTTTTTTTATTGGCAAAACCCAGAAGTGAAAGTTCCATAATATGTTGAATATGTATGTTACATTTCAAAATGATTACTTAGGGAAATCTAAATAGTGCATTCAACTCAAGTAAAGTAAGAAACTCAAACAATTTGTCACGATCCTGGGTCTCCTGACCCAGCGTTTTTAGTTCTTTGTGATTTTTGTATTATTGTACTTGTGTGTGATTTATTCTATGGCTTCTAGTTTTGATCCCTTGCCCTTCATGTCTCTCTGTGTCCCCTCTGTTCTGTGTAATTGTGTGTCTTTGCATGTTTGAGTTTCTTGTTGTCTGTCACTCTGCATTGTGCATTATGTTCTCATGGTTGGTCTTTTGTTACTCCCTCTAGTCTAGTCTCTTGTGTTCCAAGCTGAGTATTTCCCTGTGTATTTTGGTTCTTAGTCCTCTGCCTTATGGTTTGTCTCTGTGTTTCTTAGTTGCTGTCTCCACTGTGTCAAGTTCACGTCTCTGTGTGATACTTCCTGTTTTACTTTGAAGGTCCATGTCTTATGTGAATGCATCCTGCTTTGCTTGTCTCGTCAGTCCTGATTTCTCCCAGCTGTGCCCTCCTTCTGTGTCTCATTCCCCTCATTACTTCCCAGTGTATTTAAGCCCTGTGTTTCTCTTTGTCAGTGTCGTAGTCTCCCTCATGCTGTGTGTTTCTACCTGTAGCTCCCTGTGTGTTTTGTTAGCCGTCCCAGTTTAGATTTTGTAGAGTTTTTGTGTTCAGCAATAAAAGCTGCCCTTTTGAGTTAAATCCTGTCTCCAGTGAGTTTGCGTTTGGGTCCTTCTCCTGCCTGCCACGCAGCCGAAACATGACACAATTTAAGTTTGACAATCAGAGCTAATTGGTTCATTGGTTTCCGCTAATGAATACAACACAAAAAAAGCTCAGATTTTCATACGTCTAATGCAGACATATGCACCTCTGGTGAGATCACCCAGTAGTTTGTGGTACTGTTTTAGACAGTGATAAAGTTCACTGTTGCCATCTTGGTGTTCTATTCAATTCAATTCAATTTTATTTATATAGCGCCAAATCACAACATAAGTCGCCTCAAGGCGCTTCATAGATACAGAGAAAAACCCAACAATCATATGACCCTATATGAGCAAGCACTTTGGCAACAGTGGGAAGGAAAAACTCCCTTTTAACAGGAAGAAACCTCCGGCAGAACCAGGCTCAGGGAGGGGCGGCCACCTGCTGCGACCGGTTGGGGTGAGAGAAGGAAGACAGGATAAAAGACATGCTGAGGAAGAGAGACAGAGGTTAATAACATATGATTCAATGCAGAGAGGTCTGTTAATACATAGTGAGTGAGAAAGGTGACTGGAAAGGAAAAACTCAATGCATCATGGGAATCCCCCGGCAGCCTACGTCTATTTCAGCATAACTAAGGGAGGATTCAGGGTCACCTGGTCCAGCCCTAACTATATGCTTTAGCAAAAAGGAAAGTTTTAAGCCTAATCTTATAAGTAGAGATAGTGTCTGTCTCCTGAATCCAAACTGGAAGCTGGTTCCACAGAAGAGGGGCCTGAAAACTGAAGGCTCTCCCTCCCATTCTACTTTTAAATACTCTGGGAACAACAAGTAGGCCTGCAGAGCGAGAGCGAAGTGCTCTAATAGGGTGATATGGTACTACAAGGTCATTAAGATAAGATGGGGCCTGATTATTTAAGACCTTGAGGAGCAGGATTTTAAATTCAATTCTGGATTTAACAGGAAGCCAATGAAGGGAAGCCAAAACAGGAGAAATATGCTGTTAGATTTTGTATTGTTGATTGTCATTTATGCTTAGAAACATTTACTTATATATGCTTAGAAGTATATAATCATTGGTAGATTGAAAGGATGTCTCATCCTAAAAGAGGTCTGTATTAACTCTGTGTACATTCCTCTACACGAGTGTCCTGCTATAAATCACATACCCCCTAGGAGAGGGTTTATCTTTTCTTATTGATTTATGGTATAGCAAACACACGTATGTCTGTTTTAGTCTAAGTGCTCTTTGTTTATAAATGAACTGTTGGACTTCCTCATCGTGTTATCTAGGGTGAACCATCTAGGGTTACTCTCTTCCTGACCAAGGATGTTTGTTGTGTGCCTTTGTGCGTATAGGACCCTTTGATCAGCAGTAACACGCACACACACCCACACCCACACACACACACCCACATACACAGGCACTCTTTGTGTGTATGTAGACGTCATATGTTAATGAACCTATGCATATTCATGTAACCTCAATAAAAGAACAGTGGTACGGGAGAACGGACGAGAGCAACTGGGGTCAGACGAGAGAGCGGTGTCTGTCCGGTTTTCTCCCGTGCACGAGTAACATGAAGAACTTTGCCTACTTGTGTCTTGCTTTGCAGTGTAATTATATTGTCTTCAACGTTCCAGCGGATAGGTACAAGCTACAAACCTATCATATGCTCTCTCTTTCTAGTCCCTGTCAGTACTCTTGCTGCAGCATTTTGGATTAGCTGAAGGCTTTTCAGTGAGTTTTTTGGACATCCTGATAATAATGAATTACAGTAGTCCAGCCTGGAAGTAATAAATGCATGAACTAGTTTTTCAGCGTCACTCTGAGAAAGGATATTTCTAATTTTAGAGATGTTGCGCATATGGAAGAACGCAGTCTTACATATTTGTTTAATATGTGTATTGAAGGACATATCCTGGTCAAAAATGACTCCAAGGTTCCTCACAGCGTTACTGGAGGCCAAGGTAATGCCATACAGAGTAAGAATCTGCTTGGATACCATATTTCTAAGATTTTCAGGGCCGAGTACAATAACCTCAGTTTTATCTGAATTAAGAAGCAGAAAGTTAGCGGCCATCCAGGTCTTTATGTCTTTAAGACATTCCTGCAGTTTAACTAATTGGTGTGTGTTATCTGGCTTCATGGACAGATAGAGCTGGGTGTCATCAGCATAGCAGTGAAAATGTATGCTATGTCTTCTAATGATGCTGCCTAAGGGAAGCATGTATAATGTAAACAGAATTGGTCCTAGCACTGAACCCTGTGGAACTCCATAATTAACCTCAGTGTGTGAAGAGGACTCTCCATTTACATGAACAAATTGGAGTCTATTAGATAGATATGATACAAACCACTGCAGTGCAGTACCTGTAATACCTACAGCATGTTCTAATCGCTCTAATAGGATATTATGGTCAACAGTATCGAATGCTGCACTGAGGTCTAGCAGGACAAGCACAGAGATGAGTCCACTGTCAGAGGCCATAAGAAGATCATTTGTAACCTTCTATCCATCCATCCATCTAGGTGGGCTGGAGGCTATCACAGGGCAGGAGGCAGGCACACCCTGGACAGATCACGACAGGGCTAACACAGAGATACAGATAACCAGTCGCACCTGCAGTCAGTATAGAATAACTAATTAACATAACCCCCCATGCAAATCTTTGGATTGTAGGAGGAAACCAGAGTTCCCAGAGAGCAGACCCAAGCTGTGTCCCAAAACGTCGGCTGCATCCTTCGGAGGACCTGGCCCTCGTGGTCTACGTGGGCCGGGTCCTTCAAAGACCGAGAAGGCCGAAAGTGCAAGGCTGTGAAATGGGACGGTCTAGCCTTCAGATTTGCGTCACCGCTGTGTCGGTGGAGTTTAATAAACTCGGCCGTCTGCTCCTTGCTATCTAAAATATAACTGGACACTGGCGTAAATTCTCGACCGTCTGACACTTCTGTTTAATCAGTTTTCTCTTTAACGTTTATTCAGCTGTGTGAAAATCCCGGAGGAACCCACCCGATGGATTGATAAAGTTTTATTTAATCTAATAACTTTGATCTCAGCCAAACCGATTTACTCCGGAACAAATAAAACAAAGAAAAAAGCCAAACAATTACATTTTTATGTTATCCGAGTGACTAATATATCATGTTTAACCTGAGTAGCGAAAGAGCGGGGATCTGAAAACTATGAAGCCCGGAGTCCGCTGCTCTCGCCGGCTCAAGTGACTGAATAGACTGAAGGCAGCTTCTCCCTTTTTCTTTAATAAGTTTTATTTTTACCCCTCAGTAGATAAAAGCTATTGCCTTTATCTTGAGATATTAGAGCTGTATCAATGTTTTCATCTTAATAATATCTGGAAAGAAAGCAGCCATGGGATTTCTTTCCATTCGTTCACTAAAGAACTCCAATCCATTTTAATATTGAGTGAAATTTTCAGCACACTACAGTCATAATAATGAACCCCTTAAACTAAATTTCTTGAAAACTGATGCACAGTCTGTGCTCCCATGTGGTTTCACCATTTTGTCTGAAAATGTAACTAAAATGTCAAGCCTCAGGAAAAGTATTTAATCAACCAGATTATAATAATGCTAAAAGTTTCATGTTAATAAATCTAAATATTCTGCAAATGATTTATCCCTTTTATTTCGAAGAAATGTAATGGTAAATTGACAGAATTTACTCATTAAGTGTTAGGACTGTTAAAATGACTGATGTGGTCTTTGTTTTCCTTATTAATGACTAGTCATTCTGTGTAAAAAAAAAAAAAAAAAAAAAAGTAAAAAGCAAGCTTGGATGTGTCACTCCTCCCACGCACTCCTTTGCCCCACTTTGTCTGATGTTTAGATTTGTGTAGGAGGCCGGGACAGTGTTTCATTATCCATGAATAACAGTTAAATCACCGATTTGTTGTTCCTTTGTATTGTGGGATGAGCAGGTGTGAACACGAGGTTTCTGTTCCCATCTGTGGCTGCAGGTTGTCTGGTGTCTGTGACCATTAAAGCATTTAACATTCAAAGCCTTTCTCGTCTTCCTCTGCTCTTCTTTGTGCATTCTTGTGAATATGGAGCAGCTGTTATCTGAACGAGTTGCTGAAGATAATTGGTGGACAAGTGCAGTTTGATTGGAGAGGGACGCTGCATTTAAATTTATTTTTCCATTAAAGAAAATCTCATGTGAAAAGTGCATCTGTCTGTTGTTCAGAGATGCTATTCTGCACATCTTGGTTGTAACAAGTGGTTATTTGAGTAACTGTATCCTCCCCATCACCTCAAAGCAGTCTGGCTAGTCTCCTCTGACATCAACTAGAATTTTCCCCGATAACTCTCTCTCAGTAGATATTTTCTCTTTTTCCGATCATTCTGTTCTGTAAAACCTAGAGATGGCTTCGGGGGGAAATCCCAGCAGATCAACATTTCTAAAATACTTAGACATTCATACAATTTTCATGTAAATCACCTTTCACCTCCCTTCTGATGTGTACACTTTGAACTTCAGCAGGTTTTCTTAAACATATCTACATGTCTAAAAGCATTGAAATGCTACCGTGTGATTGAGCAGTTGAAGTTTGTTTAACACAACAATCACTGAGGCACAGAGAGTCTTTAGTTTGACAAGCACTATTTACCTTTTAGTGGCTTCTGCGCAGCTGCTCTTCAATAAAGGGCTGATTGATGGAGTGCTACTAACATAGCTGGACTGGCCATCGGCCCACCGGGCATTTGCCTGGTAATTTTTCGTTTTAAATGGGCCGATGTTTTGTTGTTGTTGTTTTTTTTTTCCGTAACTGTGTAAACAGTGAAAGGTGGCGGATTGGACAGATGCTGGCAGACGTGTAAAAATAACTCAATTGTTTGGTAGTGGCTACGGTGGAGCTTTCACAGATTCAGTAAAATTAGCAAGTGGTGGAGGCCAGCAGGTGGATGGGGGAAAGGGGAGGCGGAGGTGGAGAGACCCAAGGCTGCCGCCAGTCCGACTGTCAGGTGAAATGAGCTTCAGGTAAGAAGTTATGACCTGGGCCCTGTTTCAGGAAGCCGGTTTGGAAAACTCAGAGTGAAAAACGACACTCACGGTTGAGTAACCCCGAACTGTCCAACTCGGAATATTCCGTTTCAGAAAGGCTGATAACAATTAGTTCAGTCAACGCGGAGTTGCTTTAACCCCAAGTGAAGCGCGCGGACGAGGATACATAAAGCCCTGATAAGCGGAGCACAGATTAAGCGAGTCACCATGGAGACGGAGGGAAAGAAGGCGCGGTCAATGTATCTTACAGCGCTTGAGGCCGAAATTCTGATGGCAGCATATGCCGATAACATGCAAATTCCGCGGAAAAAAGTAACACAGCCACAGCTGCAAAAGCATGCATGGCAAAACATAGCCGACAGAGTCAATGCGTGAGTGTTAATATAAACATTGATCTAGGGATTTCCACCCATTTAACACGTTATTTTATCATATGTTATTTTATTTGTTATTTTATACATTTTATTTTGTGATGTGATGTGAGCGCAGGTGCAACCCAACAGGCCCCAAACGTGCCTGGCAGCAAGTAAAAATGAAATATAAAAATATAGTCCAAACAGGTAAGGTGTAATTGTATTATGAGCCATAGTGCTTGGTCTGTTTGTCCCATGTAAATCAATTGCAGTTAGAGGCTACATTAATTTTCTTTCTGTAAGCACTTATTGAAATTATCTGAGCACATTACAAGTACATATTTGCTTACTCTGTATGCTCAAATGTGGCCCGTTATAGCCAACAGAAAAAAAGCGGAGGCCCGAAAAACAGGTGGGGGTCCTCCACCACCACCACTCACAGAGGCTGAGCAGTTGGCCCTCAGCCAAAACAGTGGGCGCCCTGTGGCCGAAGGCATCTCTGCGGGGACATCCTCTGAGGCAATAACCCCGCAAGACACAAGTGCCGACATAAGGGGTAAATTCAAAATAATACATGATGTGCATACATCCTTTCTTCACAGTCACCTTTGCAGTGCTACTCATTCATCTGATAAACTCTTTACCATAATGGATTATTTTGTAGTGAAGTTATTTTCCGACTGATCTTGCCTTCCCTCAGCCTTGGTTGTCTTTGAGAGCATAATGACAATGAAGTGTAAGGTGATTGGTATGTTTGTTAATTGCCATTTGGTCCCTTGTAAGTTATAAGTGACCTGTATAAACCTCATATTCTATCAGTTGATGGTGGTGGTGTACTGCATCTGGTGCAGCCTCCTGTTGAGCCAGACCAACATGCAGTTGTGAGTAATACTCCACAGATTATATGAGTTTACAGTAGAACAGCAATGTTGTCTATTTCTTTACTACAGGAAAATAATGAAGAAACATTGACAGCTGTTAAGGAGGAGGAAGCAACAGAGACACTTTATGAGGTTTACATCTTTTAATACTTTGTGTACAGGAAATACAGGCGACCAATAAAGCCAGTTGAACAAAAAATCTGTTTATTCTTCTTTCAACATGTTGAGGTGATGGGTCAAAAGAAATGATTGTGACATATGGTGTCTCTGACTGCTCTTCCATCTTGTATGTCCGTGGGAGGGTCAGGATGTTCATGGTTTGGATCACTGCTGATGTTTGGTTCAGAAGGACAGTGTTCTCCTCTAATTGTGGCAATGTTGTGAAGAATCACACATGCCACAATAATGTCACATGCCCTTTCTGGGGTGACCCTGAGTCTTTGCAGGCACTGGAACCGGGCCTTAAGCATTCCGATAGTCATTTCAATTCTGGCTCTTGTCCTGCAATTAGCCAGATTATATCGCTGCTGTGGGCCCGGTTCAGGGTCAGGGTAAGGGGTAAGCAAATAGGGTAAACATGGATACCCCCTATCACCAAGCAAGTAGCCAGTGAACTCTCCTAAGACAGAAGGGTACACTTCAGTTCAAATGTCCCTGAAGCAATTGGTCTTTATATATTTTAAAGTATTCTCAACTCACCATGTCCAAATTTTGTGCTCAGTGTACATTCACGGAATATTTGTGAGTCATGGACAGAGCCTGGCCACTTGGCTTCCACATTTGTGATAATGTTGGCAGCATCACATATGATCTTCACAGTGCAGAGAACACAAATTAGCATCCATTACTATAATGAAATAATTTGTTAGTTTGAAATGCTACAGGGAACTATGTACCTGCACATTAATGCTGTGGAAAGACTTCCTGTTCACATAGTCTCCTTCATTTACTGAAGGAGCAATGATTGGAATGTGAGTGCCATCTGTACAGCCAATCACGCCTGGGAACCCTGAAAATAAATGTGCAATTTAAGTAGTAGTCCAAGTATCACCACATCATACATTAAGTTTTGGTCATCCTGATACCTGCAATTTTGTGGCATCCCTCTTTGATAAATCTTGTGGGTCTGTGACCGGGGAACACCACAGACGAGTACAGGAGACGTTTCAGTGCAACTGTAACATTCCTGACTGCCCGACAGACGGTAGCCTTGGAAACGTGCTCAGCGTCACCAATATTATACAGAAAGCTCCCGTTTGCAAGAAACCGAAGTGCAATACAAATAATATGCAATGAACTGAGAGCATGTCCGCGATGTGTCACATGCGTAATATATGGCCTGAGGATGTTATCCAAATAAATTATAGATTGTGCTGAGAAACGGTAACGTTCGCACAGAAAATCATCAGGAAATGATAAAATGTCCAAACGCGCTCTGATCACTCTCTCCCGGCGGAGAGCTCTGCGGAGAATTTGGGCTTCACGATCTACTGGCTCTTCAAGGAAGTGGCACGCCATGTCCGACACTTCCTACTGTCAGGTTTCCGACAAAGGGGCGGAGACAGTCAGGGTTAGTTGTGGTAAACCTGCTAGGGGGCAGGTTAGCTTCACGGCGTGTGTCGTCATAGTGACTCACTCAGGCTGCAGCTGAACTCGCTTTGTGAAACCGAAAACCCAGAGTTTTCGTTAACTCAGGGTATACTTACTCAGTTTTTCCACTAAACCGGCTTCCTGAAACAGGGCCCTGGGCCCTATTTCAGGAAGCCGGTTTAGAAAACTCAGAGTGAAAAACGATACTCAGGGTTGAGTAACCCCAAACTGTCCAACTCGGAATATTCGGTTTCAGAAAGGCTGATAACAAGTAGTTCAATCAATGCGGAGTTGCTTTAACCCCAAGTTAAGCACGCGCACGAGGATACATAAAGCCCTGATTAGTGGAGCACAGATCAAGCGAGTCACCATGGAGACGGAGGGAAAGAAGGCGCGGTCAATGTATTTTACAGCGCTTGAGGCCGAAATTCTGATGGCAGCATATGCCGATAACATGCAAATGTTGCAGAAAAAAAGTAACACAGCCTCAGATGCAAAACAAAGGGAGCATGCATGGCAAAACATAGCCGACAGAGTCAATGCGTGAGTGTTAATTTAAACATTGATCTAGGGATTTCCACCCATTTAACATGTTATTTTATTATATTTTATTTTTTATTTTATACATTTTATTTTGTGACGTGATGTGAGCGCAGGTGCAACCCAACAGGCCCCAAACGTTCCTGGCAGCAAGTAAAAATGAAATATAAAAATATAGTCCAAACAGGTAAGGTGTAATTGTATCATGAGCCATAGTGCTTGGTCTGTTTGTCCCATGTAAATCAATTGCAGTTAGAGGCTACATAAATTTTCTTTCTGTAAGCACTTATTGAAATTATCTGAGCACATTACAAGTAAATATTTGCTTACTCTGTATGCTCAAATGTGACCCGTTATGGCCACTAGAAAAAAAGCGGAGAACCGAAAAACAGGTGGGGGTCCTCCACCACCACCACTCACAGAGCCTGGCCACTTGGCTTCCACATTTGTGATAATGTTGGCAGCATCACATATGATCTTCACAGTGCAGAGAACACAAATTAGCATCCATTACTATAATGAAATAATTTGTTAGTTTGAAATGCAACAGGGAACTATGTATCTGTACATTAATGCTGTGGAAAGACTTCCTGTTCACATAGTCTCCTTCATTTACTGAAGGAGCAATGATTGGAATGTGAGTGCCATCTATACAGCCAATCACGCCTGGGAACCGTGAAAATAAATGTAAAATTTAAGTAGTAGTTCAAGTATCACCACATCATGAATTAAGTTTTGTTCATCCTGCTACCTGCAATTTTGTGGAATCCCTCTTTGATAAATCTTGTGGGTCTATGACGGGGAAACACCACAAACGAGTACAGGAGACGTTTCAGTGCAACTGTAACATTCCTGACTGCCCGACAGACGGTAGCCTTGGAAACGTGCTCAGCGTCACCAATATTATACAGAAAGCTCCCGTTTGCAAAAAACTGAAGTGCAATACAAATAATATGTACAGAACTGAGTGAATGTCCACGATGTGTCACATGAGCAATATTAGGCCTGAGGATGTTATTCAAATGAATTATAGATTGTGCTGGAAAACGGTAACGTTCACACAGAAAATCATCAGGAAATGATAAAATGTCCAAACGCGCTCTAATCACTCTCTCCCGGCGGAGAGCTCTGCGGAGAATTTGGGCTTCAACATCTACTGGCTCTTCAAGGAAGGGGCACGCCATGTCTGACACTTCCTACAGTCAGGTTTCCGACAAAGAGGCGGAGAACGTCAGGGTTAAATTCAAATTCAAATTCAAATAGGGCCCTGGGCCCTGTTTCAGGAAGCCGGTTTAGTGGAAAAACTGAGTAAGTATACCCTGAGTTAACGAAAACTCTGGGTTTTCGGTTTCACAAAGCGAGTTCAGATGAAGCCTCAGTGAGTCACTATGACGACACACGCCGTGAAGCTAACCTGCCCCCTAGCAGGTTTACTACAACTAACCCTGACTGACCCCGCCTCTTTGTCGGAAACCTGACAGCAGGAAGTGTCAGACATGGCGTGTCCCTTCCTTGAAGAGCCAGTAGATCTTGAAGCCCAAATTCTCCGCAGAGCACTCCGCCAGGAGAGAGTGATCAGAGCGCGTATGGACATCTTATCATTACCTGATGATTTCCTGTGCGAACGTTACCGTTTCTCAGCACAATCAATAAGTTATTTGGATAACATCCTCAGGCCATATATTGCGCATGTGACACATCGCGGACATGCGCTCAGTCCATTACATATTCTTTGTACCGCACTCCGTTTCTTTGCAAACGGGAGCTTTCTGTATAATATTGGTGACGCTGAGCACGTTTCCAAGGCTACCGTCTGTCGGGCAGTCAGGAATGTTACAGTAGCACTGAAACGTCTCCTGCACTCGTTTGTGGTGTTCCCCGGTCACAGACCCACAAGATTCATCAAAGAGGGATTCCACAAAATTGCAGGTATCAGGATGAACAAAACTCAATGCATGATGTGGTGATACGTGAACTACCACTCAAATGGTACATAAATTTCCAGGGTTCCCAGGCGTGATTGGCTGTATAGATGGCACCCACATCCCAATCATTGCACCCTCAGCAAATGAAGGAGACTATGTGAACAGGAAGTCTTTCCACAGCATCAATGTACAGGTACATAATTCCCTGTAGCATTTCACACCAACAAGTGATGGCATCATGGTAATGGATGCTAATATGTGTTCTCTGCACTGGGTAGATCATATGTGATGCTGCCAACATTATCACAAATGTGGAAGCCAAGTGGCCAGGCTCTGTACATGACTCACGAATCTTCCGGGAATGTACACTGAGCACCAAATTTGGACATGGTGGGTCGAAGTAACTGTGAAATATACAGAGACCAATTGCCACAGGGACGTTTGCACTGACATGTATTCTTCTGTCCTAGGAGAGTTCACTGGCCACCTGCTTGGTGATAGGGGGTACCCATGTCTACCCTATTTGCTCACCCCTTACCCTGACCCTGAACCAGGCCCACAGCAGCGTTATAATCTGGCCCATTGCAGGACACGGGCCAGAGTTGAAATGACCATCGGAATGCTCAAGGCCCGGTTCCAGTGCCTTCGTGGACTCAGGGTCACCCCAGAAAGGGCATGTGACATCATTGTGGCATGTGTGATCCTACACAACATTGCCACGATTAGAGGTGAACAGTGTCCAGCTGAACCAGACAACAGCAGTGATCCACACGATGAACATCCTGACCCACCCACGAACGTACAGGATGGAAGAGCAGTCAGAGACACCATATGCCACAACCATTTCCTGTGACCCGTCAACCCAACATGTTACAAGACAAATACACAGATACTGTGGTCAACTGCCTTTATTGGTCACCCTGTATGTCCTGTACACAAAGAATAAATGCGTATATTAGTATGTTGTACAAACACTGACATGATTCGTCCATCTATGATCACTCCACCCACCCTTAACTGTTGTTCCAGCAGTACAATCTCCAGCTTCGACTTTTGGATCTGCAGCTGGAGGTGCACCATTTCCATGTCGCACTTTCTTATCTTCCTGGCCAGATATGTCTTATACAGCTGCTTCACAGGGAGCTATTGCAACAAGGGACATAGCATTGGCATCCATAGTACATGCCTACTTAGGTTGGTTGTAAATCAGTGCTGAACAACCCACTGTGGAAAGGTTCGTTGTAGGAGTGGCTGGACCCTCTTCCTCTTCATTTCCAGCATCACTCTGCCGGGGACATAGTAAGTCCATGGTGTCATCATAGTACCACATTGTCGTCAGTTGTTATATTTTCCACTGTACACTGTATACCTCATAGTGTGGCTCTGTTGCGGCCTCCTCTGTAGCAGCTGTCACTGTTTCGTCATCATGTGCCTGTGGTGGAGACATTTAACAACATTGCTGTTCTACTGTTGACACATGTAGTATGTGGAGTATTACGAGTACTCACAACTGCATGTCGGTCTGGCTCAACAGGGGGCTGCACCAGATGCAGTACACCATCACCGTCAACTGGAAGAATATGGGGTTCATACAGGTCACTCATGACTTATGTGGGCGCAAATGGCAATTACCAGACATACCAATCACCATACACCTCATTGTCAGTATGCTCTCAGAGACAACCGACACTGAGGGAAGGCAAAATCAGTAGGTGTCAGGGTGGAAACGCTTTTATGAGCTTTATGTTGCATTGAGGTATATGTTCATATGTTACACTTATTGGGAAAGGTACGGAATGTACTACTCGCTCTGTCTCTGGGAACAGGGAGCTCACCCTGTGGGAGGTTAACACACACACACGCATGTATGCAAAATTAAAGGACACTGCTATGCTCATAATAAAGACGTACCACTGCAGCTCGGTGTGTGTGAGTCTCTCCCTGGGCCCTCACCCGTGCAGCACGTTAACAGTTTCCAAGTGTCTCAGTGTTGTTTATTCACCTAACTGTTTGATGACTGTCATTCTCTGTCAGTAGGACAGTAACTTCACTACGACATAGTTCATTTTCGTCAAGGTGACTGTGCAGAATGGATGTATGCACGCCATGTATTGTTTTGGATTTACCCCTTATGTAGGCACTTGTGTCTTGTGGGGTTGTTGCCACAGAGGATGTCCCCGCAGAGATGCCTTCGGCCACAGGGCGCCCACTGTTTTGGCTGAGGGCCAACTGCTCAGCCTCTGTGAGTGGTGGTGGTGGAGGACCCCCACCTGTTTTTCGGGCCTCCGCTTTTTTTCTGTTGGCTGTGACGGCACACATTTGGGCATACAGAGTAGGCAAATGTGTACTTGTGATGTGCTCAGATAATTTCAATATGTGCTTACAGGTGGTATATTACTGTAGCCTCTAACTGCAATTGATTTACATGGGACAAACAGACCAAGCACTATGGCTCATAATACAATTACACCTCACCTGTTTGGACTATGTTTTTATACTTCATTTTTACTTGCTGCCAGGAACGTTTGGGGCCTGTTGGGTTGCACCTGCGCTCACATCACAAAATAAAATGTATAACATAATAAATAGAATGACATATGATAAAATAACGTGTTATATGGGTGGAAATCCCTAGATCAATGTTTAAATTAACACTCACGCATTGACTCTGTCGGCTATGTTTTGCCATGCATGCTCCCTTTCCTTTGCAGCTGCGGCTGTGTTACTTTTTTTCTGCATGATGTGCATGCTGTCGGCATATGCTGCCATCAGAATTTCTGCCTCGAGCGCTGTGAAATACGTCGACCGCGCCTTCTTTCCCTCCGTCTCCATGGTGACTCGCTTAATCTGTGCTCCACTGATCGGGGCTTTATGTATCCTCGTGCGCGTGCTTAACTTGGGGTTGTAGCAACTCCGCGTTGATTGAACTAATTGTTATCAGCCTTTCTGAAACGGAATATTCCGAGTTGGACAGTTCGGGGTTACTCAACCGTGAGTGTCGTTTTTCACTCTGAGTTTTCTAAACCGGCTTCCTGAAACAGGGCCCTGGGCCCTATTTCAGGAAGCCGGTTTAGTGCAAACTCTGAGTAAGTATACCCTGAGTTAACGAAAACTCTGGGTTTTCGGTTTCACAAAGCGAGTTTAGATTAATTCTGAGTGAGTTACTATGACGACACACTCCGTGAAGCTAACCTGCCCCCTAGCAGGTTTACTTCAACTAACCCTGACGTTCTCCGCCTCTTTGTCGGAAACCTGACTGTAGGAAGTGTCAGACATGGCGTGCTCCTTCCTTGAAGAGCCAGTAGATGTTGAAGCCCAAATTCTCCGCAGAGCTCTCCGCCGGGAGAGAGTGATTAGAGCGCATTTGGACATTTTATCATTTCCTGATGATTTCCTGTGTGAACGTTACCATTTTTCAGCACAATCTACAATTTATTTGAATAACATCCTCAGGCCTAATATTGCTCATGTGACACATCGTGGACATCCTCTCAGTTCTGTACATATTTTTTATCGCACTTCGGTTTTTTGCAAACGGGAGCTTTCTGTATAATATTGGTGACGCTGAGCACGTTTCCAAGGCTACCGTCTGTCAGGCAGTCAGGAATGTTACAGTTGCACTGAACCGTCTCCTGTACTCGTTTGTGGTGTTCCTTCTTTCCCTCCGTCTCCATGGTGACTCGCTTAATCTGTGCTCCACTAATCAGGGCTTTATGTATCCTCGTGCGCGCGCTTAATTTGGGGTTAAAGCAACTCCGCGTTGATTGAACTAATTGTTATCAGCCTTTCTGAAACCGAATATTCCGAGTTGGACAGTTCGGGGTTACTCAACCCTGAGTATCGTTTTTCACTCTGAGTTTTCTAAACCGGCTTCCTGAAATAGGGCCCTGCAGTCTATCTGGGTCAGATATAAACCAAGTTTAGGTGCAGTTTATTTTCATTGTGCTGACTTTTTACAGTCAGTTACAATAACTCGTACTGCGTTCTAGCTAGCATGACGGAGTTTCTATACAGTTGGGTGGGTGCTATGATGTTACTGGTGAATATTATTTTATTCATATGGTTAGTTAGTAGAGTTGCCTACCGTCCTGTAAAAAACGGAATCCTCTGGTATTCAGAGTTAATATTACACGTTTCGTATTGAGCTGAAAGTAAACGCAATTTGTCCCGTACTTCAGCTACAATAAAAAAAAAGACAAAAAGCTGGAGTTATTCTCCGTCTTTACGCTGTCAGCTGCCTCTTCTTCTCTCATTCTCTCCCCCTCCCTCTCCTGCTGCTACTTCAATCATGAAACTGATTAAGATCAGCTGATCGGCATTTCTGCCGCAAGTCCTGTCTCTCTTGCTTGTTTATCTCCCACTTTGTTCCAGGAGGAGGTCGTGTTAAATAGCAGAAGCGCCTTTAAACTTGATAAGCTGTTGTTAGAATTTATTTAATATTACTTTCTAGTATCAGCTGATGTTTGTTGGAGCCATGGCCGTAAAAGCTGCTGGTCATTATGTCGGTTTGGTTATCTGGTGAGAGGGAAACATGAAGATGAAACCAGGAGATGTCCTTACTGAATCATCAGAGCTGAACAGGTGATGGAGAAACAGGTTTACCTTTTAGGTGACGTGAATGGGTTGAAGGAAAGCTATAAACTGTTTCTGTGAGACAACTTACACCAGGATCCTTTTTTATGTAGCTGGCAGCTGGTAACTGTACAGGGGCGGGTCTAGCAAAGTTTTGCCATGGGGCAGGTAGAGCATTAACAGGGAGAGGGGGGCACAAAGAAATACTTTTCTTTCTTATTCTCATTTAAAATTTCTAGCTTTTAACAAATAATTATCCGAATCTTACAACCAAAGTTTTCATCTGATGTCAAATTTATAGAAATCCATTATTGTACATAGTAAGTTTTTTTTCAGGGTCCCAACATAATTTCTTCAGAAGAAAGTACTGTACATGATGCCAGTATTTTCCCACATCCCACATTTTCTAGATACTGTACTAGTACTTTGTGTAAAATGCCATCAAAAAGTCAGTTAAGTTTTATTCTTTCTCACCTGTCTTTCTGTCTCCTTTCACTTTTTAAAGGTTGTCATGTTAGGAAAAATATTTTGCCCTGCCATGCTGTTTATTGATGTGGTAAATGAATAGTTTATGAAAATATCACTAAATCTGTCATTTATTATTTTTAATATTCAGTAATGGTCATGTCTCACCTCTAGTCTTCTCTGTCTTAATTTCAGGTTTCCACCATGTGTTGTAGATAGTTCAGTAAGTTAACTCAACCAAGCAGTCTTTGGGTTTCGGCTAAGTGCTGTTTAGAATACCAGAATAGGGAGGATGGTGTAGGTTTAAGTTTATTAGATTGATACATATGTACCAACAAGACAGTGTACATCACTGTCACAATGACGTTTGTTTTCATTCAAAGGCTTTATGGTTTTTCCTATAATACCTGGTGGGCCGGTTTCTAGTCAAAATGCGCGGGCTGATTTTTTTGTCCCAGTCCAGCCCTGGCTGCTAAGATGGTTCTCCAGTTTCGTCCAAGGACTTTACAAATGCTTTTATTCATACCTCTGCACTCATCTTGAAACCAGCAGGTTTTTGACCTTTAAACTCTGTCAGTTTATTTGAATTAGTTTGTCACAGTAAGAAGGAGGAGTCACAAAAAAAGAGGTTCTTTTTCTTTTTACTACAGCTTTTTTTTTTGTTCATTTAGTTGGCAAGAAATACAAAAGTTTTTGGTTTGTTAAAATTGCCTAACCAGTCTAGGTCAATGATGGAAATGTCAGCTATTTGAGTTAAATAAAATTCACATTATAATTTGAACACTGGTGCTAGCATGCCCCCACAAGTTGAGTAATACAAGCTACACACATGGGTTAAGTCAGAACCCAAGGACAGAAAAAAAAACAAAAAGACAGAAAATAACCAATCCTAACATTTTATTCCATAATGATTGTTCTTGTTTAAAATCTCCATTCAGAAATTGTCTGACTCATTGTCATTTGCATATTCCACCTTAAACCAAACTACATTCTTACACTCATTTGTATTTCACCCTTAATTTGAACCAGTCAATGTTTCATCTTCCCCTAGCAAACCAATCAGTTCCACTGTCTGAGCCTCAGTCATGTGTATAATGAGCTGTCAGCCAATCACATTAAGCCCAGGGGCAGACGCCGCCTCGTGATTGGATACTTGCTGTGAACGGTGGTTTTCTCTGTTTAATGTTTAACTTCTTGGTTCTTTAAATGTTTTAACTTCATTTTTTTTCATGTTTCAATATCAAAGTTTTGGACAGCTTTTAAATGAAAGTTAAAAATACTCCCAGAGAACACAATAGAAACGTGTTATGACCGGTTGTGTGCAGGCAGGAATAGGACCCAAGATGCAGACACTCGGAGGCAAAACTTGAACTCAAATGTAAGATAACTGGATATATCAAAATAAACTTACACCAGAAGACTGCCAGAACGCACAGCAAGATAAGGGTAGATCACAACACAGAGAAACAGAGGGCTTAAATACACAGAGGGAGCAATCAGGGAATAGGTAACAGGAGGGAAACACAGCTGGGGCAAATCAGGCCTAACGAGACAAGGGGAAGCAAAACCAGATACATTAACATCAGACATGGACCTTCAAAATAAAACAGGAAACATAACACGGACTGAACTAAAGACACAGACTCACATGCAGGCACTACAACAGAGGAAACAGAGACATGGGACCAGGGCAGACACTGACTGGACACGGGGATATAGCAACTAAGAATTACACAGAGACATAAACCATAAGACAGAACTCTAACAAAGAAACCAAAGAATAGAAATGATAAATAATACATAAACTCAAAACCCTGGGTCAACGACCCAGGCATCCTAATAAAACGTGTACCAAATTATGCAGGTGGTGAGAGAGCTCAAAATTTCAGCTTGCTATGAGATTTTAAATTCATATTGTATTGGCAAGACCTGTGTTTTGTTTTTTTAAAGTGGTATAGTATATAAATTTTGTTTGTTTGTTTGTTTAGGGGTAGATTGTCTGCCACAACAGTACATACAACCATAATTATTTGTGGACAAAGACACATTTATTGTAGTTTTGCCTCGAACACCACCACAGTGGATTTTAAATCAAACAATCAAGATGATAAGTGATTTCCACCCACTTTCATACACAATTGATCATGTTAGAGTCTCAAAATTAGTTAGCTAAAGTAGCATAATGGAATATAATAACTCTTTTAAAACTTGCATTAACATCCTTCACATGGATTGGAATAAAATGATGTTTTTCCTCCCTTGAGTTGCTCTGCCAGGCCTTTCCTTCAGCCACGTTCAGGTTTTGGATTTCTCTGCCTTTAGTTTTACATTTAATAACTGAAAAGTTACTCTGCTGGGTTGAGATTAGGTGACTGACTTGGAAATTTCTTAACCTTGAGAAACTCTTGGCTTGCTTTTGAAGTATGCTTTGTGTCATTGTCCATTTTCACTGTAAAGAAAACACTGACTCTGTTCCACTGGCAGCCCCTCCACCCTTATTTGTTTATTACATTATATTACTGCCCTTGTATACACCCCCACAATGTTTCTGTTTCAATGTTTCTACATACACCAGGTATATAGTTTAATCAGATAGATAGATAGATAGAATTGATGAAATTCTGGGGCAATACTGATGCAGAAGATAAGGATGCCATTCATGGGACCCATTTGTTGGGAACCAAAGAAGTCTTTACGAATGATCAATAAACATTTAACCAGCTAAACATTAAAGTGTTATCTTCACTATCTACTATCAGTTATATGATTTGCTGTCAACAAGGCCAGCGTTTGGCCAAAATAGTGGCAAAATGATAGAAAATGGGGTATAAGTTCAAACAAGTACACCCAGCGGTAAAATGGTCAAAACTACTGTTGTGTTGTTCCTAAAGCACCACTCCTCAGCCATCTGAGGTAGAGCGAGTTCTTTCCACGTCTCAGAGAACAAACAGATTGAAGAAATGATAATTAGAACAAATTAGGAACATCTGTGCTCAAACATACACACATGCCAACTGTCCTCGTCCAGCCATTAGTGTGCGTGTGTTTTTAGTTTTTCATCTGCAGCAGCTGTTTTTCTGTCTTGAGGCGACTAAAATCTCTCTCTCTTACTCCTCATTCTCACTAAATTTATTTTTTTAAACTCCCCCCCCCCCCCCCCCCCCCCAAATGTTTCACACTTCCTCTCTCTCACACACACACACACACACACACACAGCAGTCTGCCAGGCTGTGATTAGAGAGGAAGGTTGCAGGGGATATAAAAAAAGAAGAAGGGAAAAGATACTAAGATGCTTTAAGCAACAAATACAACCTATAGACTGCTCTTTATGTGCTTTCCCAGTAATTCAAGATTTGCAACATTTAAAATATTCAGTTCAGTTGTTTTTCTTATTTCTTATTTCACACGGACAGAAAGACAAACAGGTGTGTCAGGTTGATTTATTTCTTTTGGCTGGAGGGCTTTGATAGGTTTGTAGCATAAACCTATTCGCTGGAACGTTAAGACAATATAATTACACTGCAAGCAAGACGCAAGTAGGCAAACTTCTTCATGGTACTCATGCACGGGAGAGAACCAGACAAACGCCGTTCCTTCGCTTGACCCCAGTAGCTCTCGTCCGTTCTCCCGTATCACTGTCCTTTTATTGAGGTTACATGAATATGCATAAGTTCATTAACATATGACGTCTACATACACGAAGAGTACCTTGCCTGTGTGTGTGTGTGTGTGTGTGTGTGTGTGTGTGTGTGTGTGTGTGTGTGTGTGTGTGTGTGTGTGTGTGTGTGTGTGTGTGTGTGTGTGTGTGGACTGCTGATCAAAGGGTCAAACATCCTTGGTCAGGAAGAGGGTAGCCTCCCCCTCACCCTAGATGGTTCATCCTAGATAACACGGTGAGGAAGTCCTGCAGTTCATCTAAACAAAGAGCACTTAGACTAGAACAGACGCAACTACGTTAATCCTACCATAAAATAATAAGACACGGTATGACCTCTCATGCTCCCAAAGTGCTGTCTAATACACACAAAGTTTGCAGACTATCAAGGATCAAAACCTCTACCAATCTACAACTAATTACAAAACTCTAAGCATATATAAGTAAATATTTCTAAGCATAAATGACAATCAACAATACAAATCTAACATTTCCCCCCTTTTTGACCTTTATGCTTGAAAAGTTCCCAGGTATGAATACCTCATGTCTGACAGTTTCAATGCAAACCTTTTTATACTCAGCATATGTCAAATCACCCTAAATTACTGAAAAGGTACACAGTTTAACAAATGTATTAGCAGTTATCCCATTCCTCATTGATCTCATCTCATGGCAAACTGCATCCCACAAACAAACAAATTGTTAATTTAATAGTGAAAATAAGAAGATAACATTTCCAAAAACATCTCAGCTTGGTGATGCTTCCTCCGGGTGTGCGATCACATGTCTCTCTGCAGAGTGGTTTAAGCTCTGCAGGGCGTCATGAATGTCTCTTCCAGTTGTTTCCATCACTGTCCATAGGACCAGAGTCCAAATGTATGTAGAATAGACATTCAAACATACCAGTTGGTTTTGTTGTTCGTCAACATGGGTCTCAGCTATTTCCAAGCTGCAGACTTCTCAGCACTCTAGTTTTATGGCCTCTTACCAGCCCCCATCACCTGACTTCAGACTTTCGTCTTGTGAGGGGGATATTTATGACTCCTTAATTGTCCACGCTCTGCAGAAAAAGCTCTCTGTGGAAAGGGTGCTGGGTTCCGTCATCTTACTGCTGTTATGATCCCAGCAGCCTTCAGAGTGTCATCGTATGCACAGTATAGTGGCACAGCATTAGGTGATGTTCATAGGAAACTGCTGTTATCACCACCATAGCTTCTGGTTCCTGTGCTTTCACAGAATCATGATGTCATCCTCGAACTCCTTCTGCGCTGTCGATGGAGCTTGGCACGCTCCCCTCATCCCACGAGTTTTCATGTTCCAACGCTGCTGAAGGTTTAAGGCAGAGCACGTCGTACACCTTAGTTGTCTTCCTCAGCGTCAATATTGAATCTTTCATTTTATTTAAAATCTCCTGGAAGCTCAGTAGCACAGCTCTCTGTGTGATGTCTGCTGTGCTGAAGATGATCTCTGATCCTCCTGAAGCCTCTCTCCTGGCCTCAGCTCCCATCTTGTGGACGATCCTCTCCTCTATTTTGCAGGCAGTTTCATGGTCCTTGCTGTGGCTCCAAGGTCTGATCTCATGATGGGCCCCAACCAGCTTGACCTTTGACCTCAACCACTGCCTGGCTGTCAGCTATGCCTGGAATGGTTCACGCTTCTCACTGGGTCTCTGAAGATTTCTCAGGAGATTACTGCTGCACCTGTATTTCCTTGCTAAGAAGAAAAACTTCTATTTGGAGAGCATGTCAACAATCATCAAACCACATTCTTTAGTTCAGTGAACTTCACTTATAGGCCATCAAAGCCTCATCTGAACATGGATGCACCACTTGCATAGGTTTAATACTTGTAAATAAACGGCTAATCACACAAATCACTGCAACAATAATAGTAAACATTGTTTAATGTTAATCCTTGCACTCCACCTCTTGACGCATGGACATTCCCATGCATCAACTCACCAAACCTGGATCCCTGTCTTAAAGAAAAAGATTAGCTAGATCATGTCCCAGGCAACATCAGGGCATCACCTCCGGAGTAGCTCCGTAACCCTGCAATAAAAGATGTTAGTGTGTCTTGCATATTAAGTTTGCTTAACACCTGGCTCTCCCAGGAGCCTGCATACACACCATCATGGCCTGGAAAGCAAAATCTGGAAGTGAAATCAAACTTCATACCTGTAAACAATTGTATCATAAGAGTAATAAGCATTCGACATCAGCAAGACAAGTGTCATGTGCAGGCTTTCTCAAATCAGTAACTACAACTATTACCCTAATTCACCTCAGACATGGATTATCCCATGTACTCTGTTAACATTAATGTAATCAGTGACTTCTCTTAAGCAAAGTCACTCCACTCATATATTATTATTATTATTATGGGTTCAAAAGTGGCCAGCAAATGAGCCCATAATAAACTATTCCATAAATACCGTAATCTCTTATTTGTTTTACTCATGTCACTTGTCCGCTTCAGCTGAATCTTCTAAACACAGTCTCAGAAAAACAAACATTAGCAATACACATTGACCATCCTGGTGGGCAGGCGTCGGCCATCCACATTCCAGAGGTGCCATAAAACACCATAAAGTTAGCCATCCCTAGCTGTGGAAAGAAGTAACACCAGTTCTCAACACAGGAAATTTCACACATGTTATTCACATTACCAAAGTAACCTTCACATTTTCCCATCAACACAATGCAACAGCATCACCACCCATAACCTGTAAACACAGTTTTCCTCACACATAAACCCAGAAATCCTGTAGTAGGAAAAAACATCAACCAGTTGTCCTGGTATAAATCGCATCATCAATTCACATGAAGAACTGGCATGCTGTAAGAAAAGAAAATGCAAATATTAGCGCTTGCGCAGGCGTATGCATACTTTGTCACAGTTATCTCTGTGAGCAACTCAAGCTAGTGAATGACACACACATAGTAAATTCACAGACACAGAAAATGGCATTTAAAATGTTAAATCATCACGCAACCTCGAGTGTTGCTGTCATCTTTCTGCTCCTGTAAAAGGAAACACATGGGTTCATCTGCACCTTTGTCAGGTGGGGGTTAGCTTCACACAATCATGTTCAGTCAGTCAGTCAGTTATTTTAAAAGTCTTACTCATTCACTCAGTGGTTCCTTCTTTTGCTAATTGTGGAAATTATCATCGCATTCGTTTCCACGCTCAGCAAAACGACGTTATTTCAAAAAGAAAAATAATTTAGACTGGATTTCCTCGTTGAATCCTTTTTGGGGGGGACTCTCATTTCCTAATTGTCCCAAATAAGTGGCTTTCTCCTGAACCCATTTTAAATGTGGAGAAACTCACTTGCAACAATTTCCTTGACGACGTGTAACGCTTTTAATTCCCGACTTGCAGATCTGCTCAAAGAAAAGAAATTCACAAGCAAAAATCAGTACTTGTTCAAAAATGAAAAATAAAAAATAACAGAGATTATCAAACCAAACTCTCAGTGCACTGTGAAAGTATCAAAATAAAAAGGCCTTGTTAAGTCATGACACAAACTCCTCATCATCTTCACAACAGGAGAAGAATCATCAGCTAGATTCACTCCAAACCAACCATCAACTGCACAACACACAACATAACCCTAATGTCATATTAGCTATGAGTTTAATCACCCGGTCTGTGCTCTTCACTCATTTAAGCCACAGATCTATTTTATTCAATTTTTCCTTTTTCCCTTCATCATAAAACATGTGACATGCTGTCATGCACTTCACAAAAGACGTTTGTTCTGATGTATTCAGAGTTGTGTATCTAAATACAGGATTCACTCGCACATCAAAACAGGAAACTCAGTGTTTTAGAGTCTCCACTCAACACACAACAACTTCAACACATCTCATTCACTCGTGCTAGAATTCAGTCACCTTTCATTAATCTAAAACCAATCAACTAATTTGAATCAGCTATTAACCCACTAGGATGACAGGACGACAGAAATGCATGTTCAAAATGTTATCACTAAAAGAGAATTTCCCTCATACAGTAAATTTAGTAGTAAACTTGTGCTGCATCAATCAAGCAGGAAGCTTCTCCCAATTTACCATTTTAACAACTAAATTTATTGTCTGATCACTGGTTGGTCAAACCAGGATCTTTTTTCCCACAAAAGTTAAACTGTTGTCCTGCAACCTGGAGAGTCAATTTTTTGCATTGGATACATTCAGTATTTAATAACAAGTGTCTGCTAAATTGACACTAATTTAACACTGATGAAAGATAACAAGCTAATTTTCATTGCATGGGTGTTTGTGTTATTAGGCAGGTCTAATGCATGTCTGTGGAGCTGCATCTCCAGCAGAGCATGTTCTTAAAGCTGCCTTTCCTACACATTTCTCTGCTATTATTTAATCATTTCTTAACTAATGTGCTATGAGTCTTCATGAGTCATTTTGTGTTTGGAATTGTTAGTAGGGTTAATGCATGTTCTGCTTGTGTGTGTGTGATTTTGTATATGTTTCTATTTTCGCAATGTTTCAGACTCCGTCTCAATTTTCCAACTTAAGCAGTCAGTTTTGTTTTTCCCAGGTTTGCTAACCCAAATTTTGATTTCCCACATTAAATAATTCCTATGTGTTCTCACCTAGTCTTCTCACTCTGTTGTCCTCTGCCACTTCAATAGTCCAATAGCAGGCAGTTTCTCCTTCAGCTTTGTCCTGTCCCTCCTCTGATGCGGTTGACTTTGTGCTAGTGTCTGAAGTGCTGCCGCTGCCTTCTTGGGCGACTTCTTAGCAGCTGCTGCCGGTTTCTTGGCTTTGGCCGCGGCGGGCTTCTTGGCTTTGCTCTCAGTAGCCTTGTTCATCTTGAAGGATCTGGAGGCCCCGGTGCCCTTAGTCTGCACCAGAGTGCCCTTCGCCACCAGACTCTTGATGGCGGTCTTGACACGGGCCTTGTTCTTGTCCACATCGTAGCCTCCGGCAGCCAGAGCCTTCTTGAGAGCGGCCACGGACAGGCCGTTGCGCTCCTTGGAAGCGGCCACGGCTTTCACAATCAGCTCGCCCACGCTGAGGCTGACCTTCTTGGGCTTGGAAGTCATCGTCTTCTTCTTCTTGGCCTGAACCTCGGTGCAGGGCGTGTTTATGATGGAGCCTTTCCCACCACAGCGCTGGCACGTTGAACGCATCATGAAGGGTCCATTTCTTTCATGTCGCTAGCCAGCATGCTAGCTGCATGTGGCTTGCCCGAGTCACTCAGTCCTTTTTGAGCATTTCAACATGTTGCCACCGCCATCTTGCTCGCCCCTCCGTGGAATTCATCCAATCAGACAGGAAGATGGGTTTGCTTTCTTCTGCTGCTGCTGTTTGTCCACATTGCTGCTGCTTTGCTGGGACTTTTTGTGCTCAGGACTTGCTGCTGTCTCTTTATCATGTTATTGCTTTGGAGCTGCATTCCTTATCTTCAGGGAGGAGTGAGCTCGCTTGTGAGGTTGAGAAACACATGGCACTGTAAATAAGTCAGCCAGAAACTTGGCCTGCATGTTTCCAATGATGTTAAACTAGAACTTTCTTCCGACCGCTGCATGTGGAAAATTGATTCAGGTCTGCTTTTCACCTGAAAGTGACAAACTAAGACATTTCATTATTATCATCACTGCTTAATCAACACACATCTCTCTCTCTCTCTCTGTGTTTTTGTGAACAGTCTTTTCTTAAAAGCAGAAAATGAAATTGTAGATGTTTTTGGCTGATCAACACAAAACCTTTTTCCTAAGATTTTTCTTTTTCATCTACAATATAAGTTCATTCTCTTTTTCACCCTTTTTTTTCTTCTTCTTTACAATAGCTGGTGATCTGCAGAATCACCGCTCTCACTCACGATCAAAGGCAATTACTTTTACACAGCGCACAAGAACACTGTGACGTCAGACACATTCACACTCACTTTGTCATCTGCAAAAATAAATCACATGGCTGATGATATGTGCCATGGTGATCCGTAAATATGATCACCAGTTTATTTAACTATTTTTCAACCCAACAAACAAATAAACAAAAACATGATGCTGATGTTATGAACACTCTACACACAAGTCAAGATGCAGGAAAACTGCTCACGGAAACGCTGCACACTCCCTGTTTCCCCCTCTTTGAGTAGTTCCCAGACAGCTCTTGATCTGATAACGTGTAGCTTGCTCATCAGCTCAGAAAAAAAACTGCAACGCAACATCACACAGTAGTTGCATGCTCTGCCCACAGCGGCAAAGTCTTACACTTTCATATTCAACACAGCTCCTCCATCATGTACTTTTAGATGTTTCATACAGGGTTCAGCATATTAGTTGTTTTCACAGGTGTGCTCCATATCTCAACAATGGCTCATAACAAGACGACAGTCTTTCACACAGGTCAAGTGCCTCTATGCACTTCATTAGTTTAAATATTTACCTATATCACTTCACCTCACATGTCATTGTACTGAATTTAAGCAACCACAAGCTTAATGTAGATTACTTTTAACAACTATCCACCTCAATTAAATCTATGGTCTGGCACACAGGCTGCTGTCGATCAGGGCAAGCTAAAGAATAAACATTGTGTCAGCAAGGGGTGGGGGGAAAGCCATTCACCAGAGCATATCTTAAGTGCTGCTGATGTGGGCTGGCCTTCTCCACAGCTCTCCAAGGCTGGTGTGTTTTCTGAAAACTTCTAACATTTGAATCTCTTCCATTTATAAGCCTGCGATTAACCGCACGGCTCAGGTCCGCGTGACCGCGCTCGCGTGAACCTGCGCAGCTGTGGAGCCGTCGCTCTCTCTCTTTTTTACATAAATACTTTGTGCTGCCAGGAGCAAAGTCCAGCACAAACGTCTGTCTCCCTCCGACTCACTCTTGGTTGCTTAGAAACCCATGATAACAACAACAGTCGGTGTCACAGACCACATGTTCTGCTCCGCACACACTCACACACAACAACAACAACAACGACGACGACAATGACAACAACACAAAATAGGCCTACTGTCCAGCACAATCTGGACCCCGCGGAACTTCTCAACACCCCACTGAGCGGTGGAGAACTCACTACAGTACCCCACACAGCGGTCTGTATTTCGCCCCACTAAGACGGCGAACCAAAAAAAGTTCGAACTGCGCAACTCTGCGACTTAATGCTTCTGTACAAAAAACCCCACTGAGCGGCTTTGTACATCGCCCCACTTAGACGGCGAATTTTAGCCCCACTGAGCGGCGAAGACGTACAGTTATAGAGTTGGACTCTAAACTTACTCGGTGTTGCTTAGCGTGTAATATCAGCCTCGAATCCCGCCAATCGCCATTCATCGAGGAGAAAAGACATACAGCGAATCCACAGGAACTTCCTGGCTGACGTCAGTCTTTCAGCGTGCCTCTCCTCCCCTCGGTGAATGCGATTCCAGGGCTCCGGCATCGAAGGACCAATTAATGATAGGTTTGTAGCATAAACCTATTCGCTGGAACGTTAAGACAATATAATTACACTGCAAGCAAGACGCAAGTAGGCAAACTTCTTCATGGTACTCGTGCACGGGAGAGAACCAGACAAACGCCGTTCCTTCGCTTGACCCCAGTAGCTCTCGTCCGTTCTCCCGTATCACTGTCCTTTTATTGAGGTTACATGAATATGCATAAGTTCATTAACATATGACGTCTACATACACAAAGAGTACCTTGCCTGTGTGTGTGTGTGTGTGTGTGTGTGTGTGTGTGTGGACTGCTGATCAAAGGGTCAAACATCCTTGGTCAGGAAGAGGGTAGCCTCCCCCTCACCCTAGATGGTTCATCCTAGATAACACGGTGAGGAAGTCCTGCAGTTCATCTAAACAAAGAGCACTTAGACTAGAACAGACGCAACTACGTTAATCCTACCATAAAATAATAAGACACGGTATGACCTCTCATGCTCCCAAAGTGCTGTCTAATACACACAAAGTTTGCAGACTATCAAGGATCAAAACCTCTACCAATCTACAACTAATTACAAAACTCTAAGCATATATAAGTAAATATTTCTAAGCATAAATGACAATCAACAATACAAATCTAACAGGCTTCTCTCCCTCTGCTCTCCCTTTCTTCTTTTACTTTTTAGCTCCTCCGGGGATGAAAACCCTCTCTCCTCTTTCTTTATTTACTTTCCTTCCACTCCTCTTTTCCTCCTTCAGTCTCTGCCTTTCAATTTATAAGTGAGGAGAGGAAAAAAAATGAATCCAAACTTTAAATGAGCTAATTTAAAATCAAGCTGCCTGATTACACAGTCATCATGGGTTTCTCTGACTAACCTCACAGAGACCAAGTGTAATGATGCGTTCAGGTACTCAGTGATTCAGAAGTTGTGCCACATCACCAGTGGTAACATGGGACGTGAAATTAGAGAAATTTCCTACCAGACTGCATGTTATGACTGTAACAATGTGTTCTCACCACAGGGTGTCAAGTAATGGTGTTTTGTCAGATGCCTTCTGCATCTCACCATTATTCGCGAGTCTTCTGGCACTGAATCTTTGGCATACCAGCCATGGTAGGGCAAGATGGTGGGGGTATGAATAACAGGTTTGTCAGCCAGGAGAAGATTGTTCACACCTTTGTTATATTGTGTTCATGAGCTGGTTAGGTTACACACTAAAAACTCTTTTCTTAGTGTAGCAACCTACGAAAAAGGGAAAATGTTGGTTTGATGTGAAAAAGGTAGACGGCATCATTGCACCACACATTGATGTTTATAGTGAATGCCATATTTTGAATGTTTCAGCTGCCGCCATTGTTTCATTGTGTTTGGAGCTATGAGTGACAATATCTGGAAGACAGAGCAGTGTGCTAAGCTATCAGTTGACTCTGACAAACTTGATTAGGCCCCAATCACACAGGACTAGAGGCCAGTTGACACCAATCTGGAAACCGTGGGTCACTAGGGAAAATATCCCACCTGCCTTTTAAACATGAAGAATATGAGTTGAAACCATGTTTAAATTTACATTAACTGGAAAATTTCACTCCTGGTGTCAAGAAGATTACTATTTCTCTTTTTGAAATTACATTGACTATTATATTGTAAAACACTGATCCATCCCTTTTTAACCCTTTAGGACACAATTATAGTCTGACTGGGACTCATGTTCTCACTGATCTCTACTTATTTTTTCTTCTTTTGTACGCTCCAGCAGGAAAAAAAAAGATGTCCCTGATGAATGTCACTGCTATCCTTCCTCTTACTTACAATGACACTCAGTGTGTATGAAAGCTAACTGAAATAACAATTCTCACACTTTAATCAAACACTAATCATGCTATCTGTCATAAGCAAGCAGAGCTAAGCCTCCAGCACAGTCCTATGGAGGCGCCATGCAGTGCATGTAATAACTGAGCACTTTCAAAAACATGTGGATCCATGTGCTGCTCTTGTTTGTGTTTGTGCTGTTGTATTTTGATTTGTTTTTCTCTTTAAACTATGTTGTTAAAATAAAATTTAAAAAACCTCTTCCTGAGTTAAATGCCCAGCAAAGACGTATATTTAAAATGAACTAGAGGTAGAAAAAAACAACACATTCATGCCTGTCAAATATTTCTGCATTGTTTAGAAAAACAGTGAAGAGCAGATAGTTAGCAGTGTGGAAACTCATCAATAAAAAGCCCGTCATGCACAGCAAAAATCAAATGCTACAACAAAACAGTAAACACAGCAACCTAGTTGAAAAGTTGAAATTCAGAGGTATGCCTTATCTTTGGTGAGATAAAATAAAAGACAATAAAAGAAAAGATAAAATTCCCTCACCGCAAGCATGACAAACAATACTACAAGTTCATACACAGTATGAAGTAATGTAACATGGAGTAACACAATATTTTTGTTTCGTAACAATTATATCTGACACAACAGCAGCTCACACGACAAAAACACACACAGTTAGAACTGCATGCTTGTGCTGTTGTAAATCATGCCTGTGGCAGATTGGTGTTGCCAAGGGGAAAATATATAGCAATTTAAACATCACATTCTCACACAGTGAGTAATGTGAGTGCGGGATGACTGACAGGAAAACAAGAATAGAGGGAGAAAGCAGAGAAACGATCACAGGGCTGAGCTCAGGTCTGACAAAGTGTCTGTCTGCGCACATATGTCTCCCTGCCTGTCACCGCTTATATATTTTATTTACTTATCTGTGTGTGAATTTGTCAGTCTGTGTGCTGAGAATTCAGATTTCCTTAAAGGTGAACTCGACATGGAGCAGAGAAGTTGGAGTTGGATAGTTTCAGACTCTCATGACTATTTTTGCTCTTAACTGAAATCCTAAAACCATATCAAACACGTGCGGTGACGTAGGACTCTAAAATCAGGGTGTGGTCAGTACACTGTGTGACAAGATTAAGATTAAGATTGTCATTTTTAATATTATCATTTTATAGTTTGTTTTGTATATATATTGATTTTTAAAATGTAATTATATGGTCAATCTAGCCTTCCTAGAGTTTTCTCTGTCAAGTGTCTGTTAGGTTACTTCTATCTTATTTTGTGAGTCCTTGTCTCGTCTGCCTTGCTTTTAGTGCTACGTCCTGTGTTTAATTAGTTCTGCTGTTTCCAGCTCCCCTGGTTCCCTTGTGTGTTTTGGTGTGTATGTGTTGCCTGAGTGTCTGTTACGTTGTGCTGTTTCTCTGCCTGCTGCCCATTTGTCTCTGTTGTCTAGATTTAGTTACTTTGTATCTTGGAGTATGGTTTCTCTCTGCTTTGGATTTTTGTTTTGGGCTTTTTTAAAATCACTTTTTGAACTTTGTCTTCATGCCCTCACTCTACATATGCCAGACCTTGAAATTGAGACATAAATGAAAAGATAAAAATGATAAATACGAACTTTAAAGATCTAGTTGCTGAGCATGAATTCCCTAAACTATTTTATTGTATTTGTGTATATTGCAGAATAAATTCCCATTACAAATACAGTAGAAAACTTACAGATCAATACAAGTTATTGATGATGGGAGCTATATTTATATTTTTTGTTAGTTTATATGGATAACAAAAACAATTAAACACAAGCTTCAAAATTCCACCACAAAAATGTTTTTCTTTAGTTAAATATAAACAATGCTGAAATATTATTAGTTTCTTATAACTTAACCTGCTCTTCTTAGCTTTTGTCTGTTTAGTGTTTACTTCAGATTTCACAGTTTTCAGATGTTTTAGAGTCTAAATGCTTCTTTAGTAACAAATGCAAACATGGCCTGAGGCTCTATAAGTTAAAAAAAAAAAAAAGAATGTTTTCAGCTGCAATGAAATAATCCGCATGACTGTACTCACGGGTCTTACAATAAGGTTTAGCTTTGATCTACCAACTATTTCTAAAAATTAAAAAAAATTGGATTTACATAATGTTTGAGAAAAAGACTTTTTTTCCTCTGCAGACCGCCAGAGTAAATCAAACACTGTTGATGTGATTTCAGTGCAGATTCAAGAAGTTCTCACAATTTGAACCATCTAAAAATTACTACAATGATATACACAGCCCCCCCATTTTCAGAGGTTCAAAATTATTGGGACAATTGACTGACGAGCAGTTTCACGCCTTCATAATTGGAAATACATGAAATTTACAAGAAGATGCAAATCACAGGTTACAATCAAGACTCAGAAGGTCAGATTGGAGCAGACAAAAATTCTGAAAATAAATCTTTGGAGAGTTGAGATTGGAATGATGGGAAGAGAAAAATATGGAGAAGGTGAGAAATAACTCATCACCTGAAACATGTCTTCTGACATGGGCGAGATAGTGTTATGCCATGAGCATGTATGGTTAGTAGTGGAGCTGGGCCACTAGTTCTTATTGATGATGTTACTGCTGATAGAAGCAGCACGATCAAATACTGCAACACTGGATAATACTTAACAAAAGCATTGTCCTTAATCCTGCAAAATAATCCCAAGAGTTTTAAAATATAAAAGAATGAAATTTTCTCTTATTGCCAAGTCAGATGAGTGGATCTAAACCCAACAGATTAGCTTTTCTATTATGAAATACAAAACCAAAGGTGCAGAGATCCCAAAACAAGCAGCAACCGAAGATGGCTGCAGTAAAGGTCCAGCAGAGAATAAAGTTTGATAAACATGTTTCTCTTTGCTATACCAGAAAACATGAAGTCTCCAGCATTAATAGAAAGTGGCTGCTGTCTAAATATAACTGTGAAAAGCAAGTCAAATAATACTGCAGTCATGGCAAAGTCAACATCCTGATGCAAGAGCATGATGGAGTTAGTACAGCTGCTATGATAATTTTAATGAGCTTCTCGCTTTACATAATTTCCTTAGGGATTAATAAAGTGTTCTGATTCTGATTCTTTGTATGCAGAAATGCCGTCTTTGTGTTGTTGTGCGCTTCAGGGTGCCTGGCTAACCACAGAGGAGCACAGGGCCTTTATTTAATGGGTATGGAGCCAGATAATAACTAATAAAACTGTTTGCTGTACCAGTTTTGCCTCTGTTACAATAGACAGTTAATTAGGTCTCATTTCTTATATTTTATTTTACCTTTTTTCCATTACCATAATGCAACATCTAATGGTTATACATGCACTAGGCTTTAGGTGTGCTTAAAAAAATCAATCTCTGCAAACCCTGGGTTGACTCCTGGCAAGTTAAAGGTGAAGAAGGTTTTTCAAAGTAGCATCAAGTGTGTCTCTGCCCTCTGGCGATACAGGGGACACCATCTTAACTCTTGCCTAGAGCGTCAAATTAATTAGGGACAAATCTGACTCAAAACTTGTTTGCCGCTGTAATTTGCTGGAATACAAATGGATCTTAGCAATGTATGAGGGAAATGATTTTTAGGATTCAAGGTGAAATTGCCTCCACATAGCAGCAACTGATGCATTTTGACAGTGCCAAGGAATGCTACTTATTGTATAAGTGCAAATATATCCATCTAAACATCCATTCATCCATCTTCTGCTGTTTATCCAGGGAGCAGAATGACTGGTAAAGCCATAAGCAGCACCGATGTCTGGGGAATACTAAGTGTCCCAAGTCATCCAAGATATCTTATCCACCACGTTGGACATGACTAAAATACCTCAGTGTGGAGGTGTTTGGGAGGCATCTTAGGGAAAAGATCAACCCACCTCAACTGGCTCCTTTAATGCAGAGAAGCAGCACCTCTACACTGAGCCCATCCTTCAGTCACTGAGCTCCTCACAATTCAAGGAGCTCACAGATCCTTACCTGCCAGACATCCTTCGGAGGAAGGTTATTTCTGACATTTATATTTTCAGCCTATTCTCATTCTCAGGAATGTCAGATAATACAGTTTTGTCAGATCTGTTGGCGTGACTCAGTTACTTACAAAGTGTCCTTTGGTGACATAGCAGATTATGGCATTAAGCAGACGGGGCTGTCACTCCCAACTTGTCAGTTTTCCACATGCAGGTTTAATGTTGTGTGAAGCCATATTGTAACTCAAACCATGATTTTTCCTAACCCTGAAAGCGTAGCGTTTAGTGCCTTAAACTAACACAAATTGAAACAAAACTAAAAAGTGAGTCGAGGAAAAAAAAGTCCTGGGTAGCACAACTCCTAATGCTGAGTTTGTACACCTCTAAAACGGATCTCTCACAGAGGCTGATATTTCCAGAACTCGTGTTTCAATGCATTAACACCATAAGACAAATAGCTGTGTAAAGGCCTTAAGATAAGAAAGCATTTTTGGTATTTTGGTTACTACCTACAACATGAACTGCAGATCAACCTGTGAATCTGCAGTTTAACCTTAACACTCATGCTCATCTTAATTCAATGCACAGCTCTCTTATTCCTCACTTCATAACAAGACCTCAAAGTACTCCTCCACGTCAGGCCTCACTCATCCCCAACCTGAGAGGCCATTTTACTCTTTGCTCACCAGCTCCTTTGATTGTGGCAACAAACTGCATCACTGCAAGCTGGCGATTAACGCTTGATGGCACCAGCAGAACTTTATCATCTGTAAATAGCAAAGATACAATTTCAAGACCATCAAAGTGGACACCCTGTTCCTTTTGGTTAGAAATCAAGCTCCGAGGGTCCCAACTGCATTTAATACAGGGCTCACTAACTCGTACTCAAACAGCATCCGCCACAGGTCAAGTCAAGAGATGTGGGTATTTGTCTTAAAGTCACCCACAAAACCACAGAGACTCGTTGGACAAAGTCCCACAAACCCACCACCACCCACCTCTTTGAAAGACTAACACACACACCAAGGATGAAAACCAAAATGAGATCTTTGCACTGAATCAAATATCCACTAACAAAAATCTTCTATTTAATTTGAAACTGGAGGTAACTAAGGCATTAACTATCCAAGTTTTAAAAAGCCATCAGTCTATCTATCAAACTTTTACAAATGCCATATAATATTTAATTTGTTGTTATAGCAGTTTGTTTGATCATTAAATCCTCATTACAATCCCCTCTGAAGTTTGTTTTTGCAGATATTGCTGATCTAAAATACCACACAACACACACAGTCTTGTTTCCATCACTTCAGAGGACATTACAATGACTTACGTCAATTTCTGACCTTAACATTACATAAAAGTCTTCTTTCAAAAACGTCAATAACTCCCTTATGGACCACAATGTGGCTGTGTTTATGTCCTCACAACATGAGTTACACAAATTCAAGGATTCAAGGAGTTGTATTTGTCATTCGCATCACATGTTAACATGAGGTGGAACAAAATTATGTACACACGGGCCCAGAGTAAAAAGAAACAAAAATAATGAAGAAACAGAAATTTTTTTTAAAAGTTTTTTAAGTATATAAATAGTTATGTTTTTTTTTTTTAACGAACAGAAATGACAAGTAATAAGACAATACAATAAATAAATAATAATAACCAGCGTGCAACAACCTGAGTACCAGTATGGAGTATGGGTATAGAGTGTAGGTATAAAGGTCTAAATAAAAACTTTAGCAGCAAAGGAGCAACTTTAGCAGCACTGATAAAGTGACAGTGTCAGTAACTGTCAAGTAGTGGTTAAGGTGCTACAATATCCGTTCTTGTCCATTATGCACTGAGAAGTCTCACAGCTTCTGGAATTAAACTGTTTCTCAGTCTGGTGGTTTTGCATTTGATGCTCCTCAGCCTCCTGCCTGAGGGGAGCGGGACAAAGAGTGGGTGTGCTGGATGAGTGGGGCCCTTCATGATACAGGTGGCCCTCTTCCTGCATCTGGAGGTGTATATGTCTGGTGTACAGTGGGGCAAAAAAGTATTTAGTCAGCCACCGATTGTGCAAGTTCCCCCACCTAAAATGATGACAGAGGTCAGTAATTTGCACCAGAGGTACACTTCAACTGTGAGAGACAGAATGTGAAAAAAAAATCCATGAATCCACATGGTAGGATTTGTAAAGAATTTATTCGTAAATCAGGGTGGAAAATAAGTATTTGGTCAATAACAAAAATACAACTCAATACTTTGTAACATAACCTTTGTTGGCAATAACAGAGGTCAAACGTTTACTATAGGTCTTTACCAGGTTTGCACACACAGTAGCTGGTATTTTGGCCCATTCCTCCATGCAGATCTTCTCGAGAGCAGTGATGTTTTGGGGCTGTCGCCGAGCAACACGGACTTTCAACTCCCGCCACAGATTTTCTATGGGGTTGAGGTCTGGAGACTGGCTAGGCCACTCCAGGACTTTCAAATGCTTCTTACGGAGCCACTCCTTTGTTGCCCGGGCGGTGTGTTTTGGATCATTGTCATGTTGGAAGACCCAGCCTCGTTTCATCTTCAAAGTTCTCACTGATGGAAGGAGGTTTTGGCTCAGAATCTCACGATACATGGCCCCATTCATTCTGTCCTTAACACGGATCAGTCGTCCTGTCCCCTTGGCAGAAAAACAGCCCCATAGCATGATGTTTCCACCCCCATGCTTCACAGTAGGTATGGTGTTCTTGGGATGCAACTCAGTATTCTTCTTCCTCCAAACACGACGAGTTGAGTTTATACCAAAAAGTTCTACTTTGGTTTCATCTGACCACATGACATTCTCCCAATCCTCTGCTGTATCATCCATGTGCTCTCTGGCAAACTTCAGACGGGCCTGGACATGCACTGGCTTCAGCAGCGGAACACGTCTGGCACTGCGGGATTTGATTCCCTGCCGTTGTAGTGTGTTACTGATGGTGACCTTTGTTACTTTGGTCCCAGCTCTCTGCAGGTCATTCACCAGGTCCCCCCGTGTGGTTCTGGGATCTTTGCTCACCGTTCTCATGATCATTTTGACCCCACGGGATGAGATCTTGCGTTGAGCCCCAGATCGAGGGAGATTATCAGTGGTCTTGTATGTCTTCCATTTTCTGATGATTGCTCCCACAGTTGATTTTTTTCACACCAAGCTTCTTGCCTATTGTAGATTCACTCTTCCCAGTCTGGTGCAGGTCTACAATACTTTTCCTGGTGTCCTTCGAAAGCTCTTTGGTCTTGGCCATGGCGGAGTTTGGAGTCTGACTGTTTGAGGCTGTGGACAGGTGTCTTTTATACAGATGATGGGTTCAAACAGGTGCCATTCATACAGGTAACGAGTGGGGGACAGAAAAACTTCTTACAGAAGACGTTACAGGTCTGTGAGAGCCAGAGATTTTCCTTGTTTGAGGTGACCAAATACTTATTTTCCACCCTAATTTACGAATAAGTTCTTTACAAATCCTACCATGTGAATTCATGGATTTTTTTTTCACATTCTGTCTCTCACAGTTGAAGTGTACCTCTGGTGCAAATTACTGACCTCTGTCATCATTTTAAGTGGGGGAACTTGCATAATCAGTGGCTGACTAAATACTTTTTTGCCCCACTGTATATGGAGGTATATGTTACGGTTGGGAGGCTGCCTCCGACAACTCTCTGTGCAGCCTTCACCACCCTCTGTAGAGCTTTCCTCTCTGCCACAGTGCAGTTTCTGTGCCACACGTTGATGCCAGTCCACAGAACACTCTCCACCGCACATCTGTAGAAGGAGATGAGGACTGAGCTCTCCATTCCCGCACGCTTCAACCTCCTCAGGAAATAGAGCCTCTGGTGAGCCTTCCTAATCAGGCTGGAAGTGTTGTTTTTCCAGGTAAGGTTGCTATCCAGGTTCGTACCCAGGTACTTATAGCTGGGTACTACTTAGACTGCAGATCCTCCAACGTGCAGGGGTGTGTGTGTGTCTTCCCCTCCTGAAGTCCACAATCATCTCCTTAGTCTTCTTCTCATTTAAGCATTGTCTTGCCTGCACCAGTCCTCCAAGTGTTCCACCTCCTTCCTGTAGCCGGTCTCATCATTATTTGTGATGCAACCAACCACACACAACACAAATGAACACACACACAGTCTTTTGTTTCCTGCGAATGATGTGACATTTTTAAATCTGTGTTGCCGTGGTTCTGCACGGCTGTACGCTTTAATGGAAAAACAACTTCTGTTCACAAATAAATGCAATGATGATAAAGGGTTTTATTTATAATCCAGGTCTTTATTTAAAAAGAACAAACTGCTGTGAGTTACACGACTCCAGGGAGAAAAACACCTGTATCACCACAGAAAACATGAAATGGAGAAATGTGCGACGAGGGAGGAATAAGCAGTGGACTGTTTCTGTGTTAGCTTTCTTTGCTTCCAGTATTAGCAATGCGACCACCTCTAATGCAAAGAGGAAAAGGGATTTTAAAAAGACCCACAGAGAAACAACATTAACCTGCTGGGCTCATGGGAAACAACAAGAGACTAAAAGCTGCATTAATACGTGTACTGTTAAATTAGCCTCTCAGCTTTTCAGTTATTGTGGTAAATTAGACCATGTGCAAAAATCTTGAGCCACTCTTTGTATTTTGGTTTCAAAGAGGCAGTAAATATAAAACTGGCACCTAACTCAAGGCATAAAACAGTGCTGTGTCTACAGATAATACAGAACTCAACAAAGAGCCAACTTTGTTACTAACAGCTTGTCATTTCTTCAGCTGAAGCTATGAAAAATGACATATCTTGGCATGGTGTACAGCATGTCCTTAGAAGTAGAGCACTAAAGAAGTAGTCACAGGACTAAAAGCACCATCTGCAGCAGTCATGTTGAAAGTCATGTTCTTAATCCAGTAAAGACCAAAAATGTAAAAGTAACATAAACGTAAAAGTAAAACTATGATGATCTGATGGAGGTATGCCAAGTTACACAAAAAGGCAACTCATACTGCATCACTAGGATCTAGTCTCTTCAGAACTGTAGCCTTTTCTATTAGTCACTGAAGCACACTGTACATATGATGCATCAGGAAAAAAAACTCCAAACCTGACTAATGTGTACACCCCGGTTATCATTGTTAAAGAAAAATCATACTTCTCCCATATTGTCTTCTTTTTATTGGCACCCTAAATTGAATTAAAAATCCTTCAGGCTCCATCACATCTTAAAGACCTTATAATATCGTATTATCCTAACAGAGCTCTCAGACAGGCACCAACTGGGCCATCCTTTCGTATGCTGATACACTAAGGCGTAACTTATTACCCATGAATTTCCTATCCAGTGTTCAGTGTTTGTCTAAACATAATTTATTAGGGTATTTCTGACCTGAATTAAAAACTTAAATCTGTAAAATAGTAAAGCTCTAAAGTCAAGGTACTGGAACACATCCTGCTATACATGCTGCAGGTATAACTACTGGAGAGGATGCTGTGGTTAACCTGCAGCTAACTTTATCAGTCTAATCAAGATTTCTGGTTATTGTGTTCAAACCCCAAACTTTGTCTTTTAGGTGACAGCACTGTCCACTTTGTCTTGTGCTCGTTTTGAAACCACTTGTTGAGTTTACCCTAGAGGAACTATCAAACTCAACCAATTTGACAATTCTCAGAGTTATGTTGTAGTTATGTTTCTGTAAAAGGATGCACTTTTACAGAAGCATAATAACTTGCACAAGGAAAATCACTAAGAATGAGGTCACTAATATGCTGAATTCACAGAGAAATGACTGACACTATGCTCCAGATGAAGGGCCATTGGGAGAGAGGTAATGACTGTGAGGCGGACTGACAGACGAATCTACAAAGTTCCAAGATTTGTGTGAAGCGAATCAATATGTCTTATTTGAAAGAGTCAATAATGTCCAGGAGGGGGCCACTGGTTTGCTTGAAGAGGTCAGGCAGGGCAGTCGATTTACAGATGCAGCTGATCATCTGACCCACAGAAATACAAAATGAAAACAAGAACTGGAAGCATATTGTTGGAACAAAGTTTACAAAGTACATGGAAGGTTATTTATTTATTTTATTTATTTATTAACCTTTATTTAACCAGGAAGATCCCATTGAGATTAAAAACCTCTTTTTCAAGGGAGACCTGGCCAAGATAGGCAGCAGCAGATGTCTCACAGTTACAGAAATTACTCAAACACAGGCAGCAACAACACACATGCAACAATAAGTGAAAGAATACAAATAAAATAAAAATAAAATTCAATAAAATTCAAATAAAATAAAAAGTCAGTTAAAATGACAATCAATCTAATTGAAACAGTTGCATGTTATGGACTTGGCCTCAAGGATTCGTAGTTTAGATTTAAAATCACTTAATGAAATGAATTCAGTCATTTTCCATTCCTTCTGCAGTTTGTTCCAGGCCGAGGGTGCTAAATGGACAAAAGCTCTTTTACCAAGTTCAGTTCGGGCAAATGGAACAGAAAGCAACAAGTAACCATGCGGACGAAGAGAATACCGACCAGCATGTTTCATTACAAGCAGGGAACATATATAAGAAGGCAGCAACCCAAGTATCGCCTTATATATAAAACTGTATAAATGAGAGTTCCTCCGACTTACCAAAGCAGGCCATCCTACCTGAGAGTATAACTCACAGTGGTGAGTCTGAAATTTACAGTTAGTGATGAACCTCAGAGAAGCATGATACACAGAATCAACCATTCGAAGACATTGAGCAGAAGCATTCATATATAGAATATCACCATAATCCAGCACAGGCAAGAATGTTGCAGCAACAAGCCGCTTCTTTGTATTAAAAGAGAAACACAACTTATTTTGAAAATAAAATCTCAGTTTTAACTTCAGGTTTTTCACAAGATTCTCTACATGTGGTTTGAAGGTAAGCGAGTCATCAATTAAGATTCCCAGATATTTATAGGTGTGAACCAACTCTATTTTATTACCTTCAAGAGTGGTTACTGATGGGATTGTTTGGGCTCGTCTCCTTGATTTAGAAAACAACATGAGCTTTGTTTTGTCTGCGTTGAGAACAAGTTTAAGCTGATGTAATGAGTGCTGGACAGCAGAAAAGGCTTTCTGCAAGGAGTCGATGGCTTGGACAAGAGTTGAACCACAGCTGTAAATAACTGTATCATCAGCATAGAAGTGCAAGTTTGCATCTGGCACATGTAGACTAAGATTGTTTACGTAAATGATAAATAGAAGGGGACCTAATACAGAACCCTGTGGCACTCCGCTGTGCACTGTAACAAAGTCAGAACATAGACCGTCAGATTTAATGCACTGAGTCCTGTTACTGAGGTAGTTTGAGAACCATGCCACTGCTCTCTCAGAGAGTCCTGACTGGAAGAGTCTAAGTTTTAAAATACAATGATCAACAGTGTCAAATGCTTTTGACAAATCAATAAAAAGGGATGCACAGTGTTGTTTTTTATCAAGTGCAATAGTAATATCATTTACCACTCTAATTGCAGCTGTGATAGTACTGTGATTCTTCCTAAAGCCTGATTGATATTCAGATAAAATGGCATTGATGTGCAAAAACTCCTTTAACTGCTCACACACAAGAGCTTCAAGAACTTTGGCCAGCACAGATAGATTAGATATTGGTCTGTAATTAGTTAACACTGCTGGGTCGCCCCCTTTTAATAGAGGAACAACAAAAGCTGATTTCCATACTGAGGGAATTTTATTCGTGTCCAGTGTGAGGTTGAAAAGTGTTGTGAGAGGCTCTGCTACAAAATCAGCTGCCAGTTTCAAGAAGTAAGGATCTAGTAAGTCTGGCCCTGGAGATTTTCTAGGATCTAACAGTTTAAGAGCTTTACAGACCTCCTGCACAGAGAAAGGAACAAAGTTAAATGGCTGACCAGTGTACACCGGAAGGTTTGTGCCAGATTTTACAGAGACTGGGTTCAGAGAGTCAAACAAAGAGCCAGAAGATATAAAGTGCTTGTTAAAACAATTCATAATCTCCTTCCTATCATAAACAGGAACAGAATCCTTAAAAACATAGGTGGGTAGAGCGTGGGAGCTTTTACTCACTGAAAGAGACTTAATGATTTTCCAGAACTTCTGTGGATTATTTAGGTTCTCAGTGGTGACAGACAGATAATATTCTGTTTTAGCTTTCTTAATAGAGGAAGTACATCTGTTTCTTAGTTGTCTGAAAAGAAGCCAATCACTGGGGTAGCCTGTTTTCCTCGCTTTGGCCCAAGCCAGGTTACGCTCATGAATGATATCTGCCAGCTCTTGGGAGAACCAGGGGTTTTCACGACCTTTTATCCTATATCTTCTTAATGGAGCATGTTTATTCACAATTTGCATAAACCCATCCTTAAAGAATGCCCACGCTAATTCTACATCAGGGATAGGGGTGGGTTTTTATAATCGATTTATTGATTAAAATCGATTCTGGCTTGGATAACGTAAAATCGATTCATTAAAATCCTGAATCGATTTTTTAATATAAATTTATTTTGCCCGAAATGCCAGAATCTCTGGTGACATCTCACAAAATTTCAACAACCACCAAACAGCTAAAACAGTAAATGAGAGCAGGAACATGGATTCTGCACAAAGACTTAGACACACAGCGCGACCCGCGGATCAGAATCAGTTAGATGTCGCCTTTCTCACAGTCGGGGCTGAAAGCCGACAGCTTGCTGATTCTGATCTGTCGGCAGGTCCGCGCTTTGTGTTCACGCCCTTTATGCGCTGATTCTAAAGCTGTTAGTTTGATGTCTCTCCAAACAATATTGACCGAACCAGCAGCAAAAGAAGATCCAAACTAAGCTTCACATAAACATCGTCATGGATTCACTCTGACTTTTGCTGTTTTGCTTCGACCATGATGCACAGCTCTCTCTCTCTCTGTACTTCAACAACAGTTTCCCGTCTAAAAATCTGTTTTCTTCATTATTCGCTTGTTTATTAAGCACAAGTCTACCACAGCGCTGTCGGCCGACGTTTTTTTTTTCCGTTTTATATACTTCCGAAAAGAAAACCTAATTTCTCAATAGGTTCAATAGGCTTCTGAGCAAATTTAAACTTTTTAAAATTACGCAAAATGCAAAACGGCTAGCCGTGTCTCTAGTAAAACCTCTGTAACTTCAGAGGCAATGTTCATGTGTTGATTAATGGTTTTCTTTCGTTTTTGATGTACTGCAGAATATTTTTATAAAATCCCAGGCCAGGAAAATCACCTTCATGTTTTTCTGTTTTATCCTCAGCTACTTTGACACAAAGGCATCTGCTGTGACGCTTACACCTTTGATAAAGTCTTGCGTGTGTCAGCTTCCTTTTTACAGATACAAAAATGTAAATCTACTGATCTGAATTATAATATTTCTGACTGTCAGAATTTCCCAGATTCGAATCGAATTAAATCGAATCGTGGATCGAATCGATTCGGGACCTTGTGAATCGGAATTGAATCGATTCTAGAAATCAGTGACCAATCCTATTTTCTTCCAGTCATAATTTGACAAATCATGATAAAATGCTTGCTCATTAAAATGTTTAAGAGTTCTTTTAAAAATAATACGATGTTGTGACTTGGCCACTTTAGTATTTCTAATAGCAGCAACAACACAGTGGTCACTTAAGTCGTTACAAAAGACACCCAAAGATGAAAATTTATGAGGAACATTTGTCAAAATCAAGTCAATCAAGGTAGACTTTTCGGGGCTTTTGAGATTCGGCCGAGTGGGTAAATTGACCAGCTGGGTAAGACTGATAGAATCACAAAAAGATTTAAAATCATCTGAAACAGTTTTGAGCCAATCCCAGTTAAAGTCACCAGCTAGAACAAGCTCCCCATAATTTAGTCTGGACAGCAAAAGGTTTAAAGAACGCAGAGCTTCTGTGGAGGCAGAAGGGGGTCGATAGCAACAAGCAACTGTTATGCAAAGACCCTTTGCAACATTCACATTCAGAGCCAAAAATTCCAATTGTTTGCAAATTGATTCTGATAGAACTATTGTAGCATCAAATTTTGACTTAACATAAGCAGCAACACCACCACCTTTCTTAAACCTATCGGTGCGATAGATATTGTAGCCAGCCATGCTAACATGTTCATCAGATATATATTTAGACAACCAAGTTTCAGAAATGAGGACAATATCTGCATCTGTTGATTGAACCCAGATCTTGATCATATCCATCTTGGGTAACAAACTGCGCACATTAAGATGAACTATCTTCAGCCCAGGTGAGGATTTAAATTCAGATGGTGTCTGGCTACATTGCAGCTCAGGGCCTGGGTTAGGTTGCACATTACCAGATAAGAGCAGTAGTAAGACGATCAGAAGTCTCTGCTTTGTACTTATTGATTTTGACGTGTGAAATGTTGACACAAAGCAGGATTTTTCGTAACTAATTTTGTAATTGTACAAAGCAAGAAGGTTTTGAAGATGAGGTAAATCTTTCTGTAGTTCAAAATGATTAATGTCCTGTTCCAAATACATTGGAAATTGTACAGGATGTATAGCAGCAGTGACGCATGTAGATCTGGGAACCATGTCACGCAGAATGGGGTCACTGTTAAATGTTCTCATCTTAGAAAAATTGAGTGTCCAAAAGTCCCCCACGGCCAATAAGCAAAGTAAAGTTATTAAAAAAGCCATTATCCAAAACACAATGATTGTTGATGCTGAATTAAATAGGCTGCACAAACCTAGGATGGCAAGTAAGGCTCCAGCCAAAAGTTCGGGTCCTGGTGGCTTGCTAGCAGAGGGCTTCTGCTAGCACATTCACCAATGTGGTGTAGAAGGCTTCAATCAACAGCACAGCGCCCGATGTATTGCAGATAAGCTTTTCGAGCAGCACAGGCCTTGGTGTGGTGCTGATGTCTTGCACTAGCAACACAGATGCAGTTTGTTCAGCCGGCAGCAAAGGCCCTGGGGTGGTGCAGATGGCCCCAGCCAGCAGTACAGGCCCTGGTGAGGCTCAGTTGGTTTATGCTAGCAGCACAGGCCCTGATGTGGTGCCTATGGGTCCAGCTGGCAGCACAGGCCCTGGTGAGGCTCAGTTGGTTTAGCAGCACAGGCCCTGGTGTGGTGCCTATGGGTCCAGCCGGCAGTGCAGGCCCTGGTGAGGCTCAGTTGGTTTATGCTAGCAGAACAGGCCCTGGTGTGGTGCCTATGGGTCCAGCTAGGCCCCGGTGCAGTGAGATGGCCTCAGAAAACAGCACAGGCCCTGGTTGAGGCTCAGTTGGTTTATGCTAGCAGCACAGGCCCTGGTGTGGTGCAGACAACCTCTGGTAGTAGCAGAGGTCCCCCCCAAAAAAGACCACTTTCCAAGAATTTACAGAATAGTTTAAAATACTCTTAAAAAGCTTGTTAGAAAAAACTAAAATCCATTTAAGATAGTAAAAAACAAAAAATACCCCAAAAATTCAAAGCAGACATTCAACAAAGAGACATGCTGCTGCCATCTTAGCTGCCACATGTGTAAAAAGGTTCAGAGGAAGGGTCTGACTGGATGCAATAGCTGGTTCTTCGGTATCAGTGAGTTGATGCAGGCCAAGGAGTAGACATTGCCGGCTCCACCCAAAGGCAGAACCATATCTGTCCAACCCATCTTAGACCCAACCTTGACCCAAGGTTTGGTCTGTTAGGTGCATTACTAGAAGAAGCAGGGTAGGCAGCCAAAGCTCCACCACTGGTCTCAACTTAAGAGCCGAGACTGTACAAGTACAGCTGGGAGTCATGAATCTTATTACAGTCAGTGTCTGTGAAAAGGTTTGTTGTGAGTACTTTTCGTTTCTTTGTTTTTAAATTTAAATTTAAATCCCAGTTGAACATATTTTGGCATCCTCCTCACATCAGTTCATCAGACACACACGACAAATGTAATCCTGTCCGGTTTGGAGTGACAGTGAAATCCTGTCTCACTGGTTTGTTGATACTTTGAGATCTTCTTCAGAAAAGTTGATCAGAAAATATTCTTACACATATTTCAGACAGATTTTTGTCTTAATGTCAGATTCTGAACATTTCAGGCAGGATGTGGTTCAGTTATTATCGTTTTTATTTAATCCCCGTCTCGTTGGCTCTAATGCTTTCATCTTTTCTCAGTCTACTGTGTGCATGCAGTGCTTTGATCTTCTCCCTCTTGCTGTATGTTTAATGTATACTGACTGTACAAGACTCTGCTGTGCTGGTCCTCTTCACAGGAGGAGGAGGAGGAAGAGGAGGAGGAAGAGGATGGCATGAAAATAGACAAAGAAGAGATAAACAAGAGAGAACAAACGGAGGAGGAGGAGTGGAACAGTGTGAAAAGGTGGAAGAAGCTGATGCAAAAACAAACAAAAAAAAACCCATCACGATAGAAAAAAAGACAGAAACAGAAATTAAGGAAGGACAAAGAAAGGAGTTGAAGTGGGTTAGGAGTTGGTGATGGAGGGAGAGGAGAAATAAAAAGCATGTAGTGGTGAAATGATGGATCACATACTGCGATGACCTCCATTACCCTCGCTCTCCTTTCTCTTTGGTGGATCAGGGGAGCGTAGGAGGTGTAAAAACATTACTTAAAGAAAGCTTGGACATGATTTCATCGGGTCTTCATTAAGGCCGACTTCTGTTCCAAACTTAAATGAATTTGTCCACGAAGCGGAGAAAAGGAGCAGACAGCTAATGAAAAAGATGTCACAATCACACAAAAGGGGAAAAAATAAGGGTTTAAAAAAGAGCGGCAGTAAGAAAGCTCAGATAGCGAGGACTAATGAAGTGAAGAATGGAGAGGGAAAAGGGTGAACGAAGTGTTGTTATTGCTGATTTAATGTCTAGGATCAGCTGACTGAGTTGGCTGATATGGATCAAATATTCTGTCACAGTAAATTAAATTTTTAATCACATAGTGGTATTATCAGCACCTGGTAATTAAGGTTAGAACATGTGTTTAGATACAATCACTGACTTTTAGTCAAATGAATTAAACACCTAACAAATCAGTGCTCATCTAAAAATCTCAACTTGCAGAACAAAAAAAAATCTAAAATAACTTCACAGTTTCCTTCATTTTCCCCAAACGATGATTCTGTTCACCTGGACGTAGCGTTTTCAGTGGGAGAAACATTTCGTCACTCATCCAAGTGACTTGTTCAGTCTCAGCTGACCTCAGGTTTCTCCAATCTCATAAATAGTACATTTGCATAATGACTGAAATCAGCACCACTGAGGGAACAATAGGCTGGGAGGTCCATTCCTTGATCATTAATATGCAAATTATCATTATCATTGATCAACAAACACTGATCAAAGCTCATTAATCAAGGACCACTGATCAATGGCCATGAGTACCATTCACAGAGAGCTGGGGAATGGCTGCAATCACAGCATTGTAAGATGGCGAAAGATGTACCCTCAGGCCCCCTTCTCGATTCAGAGATGGTCTTTCCCTTTTCACATAAATGGCCTCCTTGACTCTCTGCTCAAACCAGCGTTCCTCCCTGTCCAAGATGTCCACTGGCCTGTAGGTGTGAATAGACTGCGGCGTCCTGGCCCGACGAGGTAGCTCTTCTGTGTTCTGCCATTCTCTTCGCCAGAGGTTGTTTGGTTTCCCCAATGTAAAAATCCTGGCAATCCTCCTGGCACTTAACAGCATATACTATATTACTCTGTTTGTGTCCCGATCCTTGGGGTGGACCAAACACCCACTTTGTAGCTTTAGCCAAACTTCCTTCATCCACAAAAACAGAAAGCCACTTAGTCCATCATGTTTTCTGCCTGCATAGCATTCTTGAAATGCTTGTAACTGTTTCAGACCAAGGTCCTCGATTGACATGAAAACCTTCTGTGAGACACTAGGCTGGCCGTGGTTCAGGAGGTAGAGAAGATCACCTACTAATCAGAGGTTGGCAGTTTGTGTGTGTGAATGCGTGAACAATGGGTGAGCATTATTACCAGAACCCCTTCCTACCAGCATATCACCCCGACTTCACTGGCTCCCAGTCAAATTCCGGATAATATACAAACTTCTTCTGCTCATCTTCAAGGCCATTCATAACCTTGTTCCTCCTTACCTTTCTGATCTGCAGTGGACGAAGCTGACAAAGTGATTATTAGTTCATAAGCACTACCTCTTCTGCCCGCTCACTTCAATCCTCTTCTTCTATCCAGCTTGCCGTGTCTTCTTTCCACCTCACCACCATGGGAAGCAGAGATCTCTACCCCCAAATATAAGAAATATTGGTTCTCTCCCCCAGTTTAAATCTCAACTCAAAACATCCTTTCAAACCTGCATATTCACTGTGAACCCACTGTTTATTAATTTTAACTTGTGCTTTTGTTTCTATTGTTCTTCATTTTGTCATCTCTATTATGTGTTTTATTCTATTGTTAAGTGTCCTTGGGTGTCTTGAAAGGTGCTTTATAAATAAAATTTATTATTATTATTAACAAGGCAGTCTGTAGAAAAGCACTATATAAGAAAAAGTCCATTTAACATTTACTGGGTACAAAAGCTAGCCTATCGTCTGGATTCCATCTCCAGAGTAAAGGCCAAGCAAGCAAATTGAGAGCTTGAAACAATTTTAAGATGTTTAGTTTTATCTTGGACTTTACTGCCTCGAGCTCTCTGTGTTTAGATCTCTCTGGAACTGGTGGTGGACCCTTTCCTGTGATCCCTGAGCGTGTTGTCGTGAGTGGAAATCGGAGCAAGAGTGGATGAAGAGGAGTGAGTGTGCATGGAAGAGGAGTGACGGTGGTTTCCCTTTGCGAAGATAAATTGTCACCCTTTTGCTTCCCTGAACACTGTCTGCACTTGAGTCCATCTGTTAGCCATGACGGTATGCCTTTCCCCTAAAGATATTCATTGAAATCCTTTTTTAAGGAGCTGTCACCAAGATCACCAACATACATTGACTCTTTGGGATTGACAAGATTATTAGAATATCTGCTGTCAAACCGCCCCCTGCATGAAGATTCATCCTACGTATCATGTACCTTAAAACAAAGCTGTTGCTTCCAGTACTCTCAGTCCTGCTTTTGGGTCTATATTTACTAGGTTTATAAAATAAAAAGGAAGAGACGATTGAATTAGAAGGGAATATTTAAACAAAAGACGTTTATTTTTATTTTTTTACTTGAGAAAAACATTGCATTGTTGATAAGCTGTACTTTGCCTTAGAAATGTTTCCAGGGTAAGTGGAAGCATGCCAAACTGCACAATACCCCCCATATGCTCAGTCCTAATTCTTTAAAAGCTTTCAGGGCTTAACCTCTGGGTGGTCTTGGGTCGATTTGTGCCATTTTTCATTGTTCGTATACACGCCATTTGCACTGTGTTGAACGGAATATAGCCAACTTTTCCAAAAAAACGTCTGGTTAGATATATTTCAAAATTCCAGTCTGACTCCCTTAAATTAGCTTCAGTGGCTGAGCTACAGATAAACTTACACTATTGGTCCTAGTGGTCGATTTGTGCCCCATTGAAACCCATTATAAACGCTATTTCCCATTCCACGGTCATTACAACCAAATAATGGGCCATCTTCCGAATGTTGGTGGTACTCGGAAGTCCGGGCCTTGGAATTGTATCTTTTGGGAAATATTTGATTTCTTTGTTTTTTGGGGCTAAAAAAACAGTGCGGCCATGTGACGAAACCGGGATATAAAGGGTTAAAATCCGCGAAATGTAATTAAAACTTGATATGAATATTTCAAGGAGAAGTAGGTCTAAAAGATTGGCTAATTTAAAGTGGGAAAAAATATTAATATATAGATATTTTATGGCACTTTTCATGGCGTGGTCGATTTGTGGCTCTAAGCCCAATAGTGTATGCATTTTTCTAGGACCCCCCAGAGGTTAAAGGGACATTTTAATTTTGTGACATTGTCATGCTGGTGCTAATGTTTAAAGGGAAGCCCCAAATGCAGAAAGATATATTCACATTTGCAGATAATCAAAGAAAAAAAATGTTCTAGTAAAAGAAGAGAATGGGGGATTTTTATCTGAGAGCACATTGGGAGGTTTTTCTTTTTCAAAATCGCAAAGCTATGACATCATAGCAAAGTCACTGGTCACTTGCAATTTTGAACCTGGAGAAACATTATTATGTTGATCCAGGAACAACACCAACACAAGACTATAAGAGAGACCATGGGATATGGTGTCAGAGATACAAGGTTGATCTGACAGTGTGAGAAAAGAAAACAATACACACCTTTGTTCTTTTTTGCCTGCATTAGGATCTCACTACCCTTCTTCACAAAAAAGTGAAAGTAAAAACAGGAAAAATACTTGAGCAACTAACCTTCAAAATAAAACAGGAAGTAAACTGAAACGCAGAAATATACAGTGCAAAAACACAGAGGGCACACGTGAGACAGAGGAAAGGGAACGACTTTCAAAAACACAAAGAAATGGAAAAACTAAGAATTTCTGATTAAAAGCAGAGCACATCCTGTATTCTTCTCTTGTTGTGGTTTTCTTTGTCAGTTGTGTTGCACACCCTAGGGATGCTGCAAAACACTGCGTAGTGAAGAAGTGAAAGTAGAAGTGACATCTACTTTCACACAAAAACGTTTCCATGTAAGACTTCATAACAATTATTTTGTTTTGAGATGTATTTCTACAATTTCCAATCTCTTTTTTTCAAGTGCACAAACAGAAAACAGTTTAACCAAACACATATTTACAGAGTAGGAAAAGCAAAATAGAATTAATAGAAAGTCTGTCAGGGACAGGAAGGGTTGGCATGAACCAATTAACACACCTGAGGTGTTTGAATCACATGTAGACCTGAGAAACCTCCACTCTACTTCACACATAAAGTTTAGACTTCTATTTTTGTGCCTAATGAATGTACACACGTTGAGATGGAGAACTAAAAAGTGAGCTTAGATTTTTTTTTTTATAAGTGAGAACGCCCTTTGAAAACTCATGGCCACACAGTGCCCTAGAAAAATTACCATTAAATAACAGAAAACCCCCAAATCTGCCCATCCATCCTCAGGAAAACTAAAAACAGATTAAACTGAGCCTTTTTTTTAACCGCTCAGTAAACATCATGCCATGTTCTAATGGTTGTCCCGTGTAATAAATATGATCAAAGTTTCAATTACAGAGTATAGTTTTTTTTTTTAATCTGGGTTCAGTGTGACACTACTGATCTGCTGCTCATACCTTCTGTTTGTCAGCAGTAACATATTAGAAGAAAGCAATCTTAAAGTGAGGGAGGATTCAAAGAGGGAGGGGCTAAAATGTCTTTTTTAGACAGAGAATGAGCTAAGGGTCTGTAAAAAGACAGAGTATAGGATAAATAAGGATTATTTTGGGCTGTTATTCATGCAAAGCCATTGTGGTGGAGGTGCTGGAGGTGTATATTGTCATGTCTGTGTGTAGGCAGGCAGGAAAAGAGGACCCAAAATGCAGGACTCACTGAGGCGGAAGTAACTCAAAACACACAGCTTTATTGCTGGTAAGAAGCAGAACAGAAAAACACTAACTAAACTGGAAGAACAGAATAACTAGGCAGGAAGGCTGGCTGGCAAACGGAACACACAGAGGAAGCGAGGGTGAACAGACGTTAACGACGCGACACCGAGTAGGGGAAGACACAGACACTAAATACAAGAGGTGAACGGAGCGAAGAGGAAACAGCTGGGAGACACGGCTGACGCTGATTACACTGACGAGACAGGGAGAGCACAAAGCTGAACGCACTGACATAGGACACAGACCTACAAAATAAAACAGGAAGCACATGACAGACAGAGACACAGACTCGTAAACAGGCATAATGACGTCATGGGCAAACAGAGGGACATACGGGCAGAGAAGACTAAGCACAGGCAACCTAAACCAAACATGAGGGCGAGATAACAAAACCTAAACCAGAAATAATCATCATCGTCATCATCATCATCATCATCATCATCATCATCATCATCATCATCATCGGATAACTAAAGAATCAGAATATAATTATAATCAAAACGGTATCACCAGAGAACAAGAACTAATCCATAATGCAAAAATAAACCAAAACATAAGAAACTCAAAATACTGGTTCGAACCGACCCAGGACCGTGACATATATAACATAAACACACTTGTATATAAGTGATTCACCAGAATCTGATCAACGTCTGCAAAAACAATCAGTAGGATTTGAATTAGCTGTTTTTGGTTGTTGGTGGGAATTTGTTTCTGCAACTTTCTGTGGTTTTCTAAAAAAAAAAATATCCATGAGTCCCCAAAGTGAGAAAGCATTGACAGCAGCAGGAACTTGATGAATTATTCACAACTACAGACACACAGAGAGGACTGGACACACAGTCTATGCTCCACTACAATGGTAGGACTCATTTCTATCCTCAGACAGGTGATCTGTTACAGAGTTGGGGCTTCACAGTAGAATCAGCTGTTACACAGCAACTTTACTCTGAGTCCCAACTCCATCTGTCAGGACATCTTTAAAAAGTCTAATCTGTTTGTGGAGTTCAAAGTACTTTCCTGTCGAGGTTATAATTATTTTTCCAGTTTGGGAAGTTGTGTTTTGAGTGTCTGCAGTAGTTCAGTTCAGTTTAGAAATAATACAATAAAGTGATGAAGTGAGTTTGGCAGATACACAGACACTACATTTAGGTGATAACTTATTCATAAACCTCAGGCCTGATAGCCTCTTTCCACAAATTCACAGTGGAACATTTTGGGCTGTTAAAAGGGTCTGTTTACCAGAACTTCTAAAACTTCTGCTACTTTCTAACCCTTGGCTCAAACTCACTCTGACAGAAAAGAACTGGTGACTCCAAAATAAAGAAAAGGAATAAAAAAAGATATTTTTTTATTTCTTTGTTTTTCTATTTGTCAGTCAATGTTTCATTTTTAATGTAATATGAGACGAAGATAGCCAAAGTATACAACACAGTTTGCATAAAATATATCAAATTAGTCTTCCTCAGCTCAACTGCAGCCACTCACAGCAGACGACCGTCCCTCCCTACATGTGGTTTTACTCGAGGTTTCTTCCTGTTAAAAGAGAGTTTTTGCTTCCCACTTTTGCCAATGCTTGTTCATAGAGTGACATGATTGTTGGGAATCTCTCTGTATTAGGGTCATTACCTTAAAATATACTGCAAGGTAGTTGCTAGTGATGGTTTTTAATTGCATTAGTGAACTTCTTGGCTAATGCATCTGCAGGAAGCTCCTGAGGATGTTTTACCAGTCAGTGGTTGCTGGAGTACTTTTCTATGCTGTGGTGTGCTGGGGGAGCAGCACAGCAAAGAAGGACTGATCCAGGCTGGAGAAACTGATCAGGAAGGCTAGCTCTGTGGTCGGCATGAAGCTGGACACTCTGGTGACAGTGGCAGAGAAAAGGACACTAAAGAAACTGCTGGACATTATGAACAATGCTGGGCATCCTCTGCACACGGCCATTAACAACCAGAAGAGTCTGTTCAGTGACAGGTTGCTTCTCCCCAAGACAAGAACTAACAGACTTAAAAACTCCTTTGTCCCACACGCCATCAGACTGTTTAACTCCTCTCTGGAGGGGAGAGGGAGGGGAGACAGGAGGACAAAGGAGGGGGGAACAACTAAGCTGTAGTGCCTCTTCACTTCACTGTGCAATACCTTTTGTGCAATACTTTTGTTAATAGTCAATGGTGCAATAGACCTCAATACTTGAAATGTGCAATTCCCTTGTATTTTTATTTTTATTCCTATTTATTCTATTTATCCCCTTCATATATTTTATTTATATATGTCTCTGTATTTTTTATATATATATATATATATATATATATATATGTATATGTGTGTGTGTGTGTGTGTGTGTGTGTGTGTGTGTGTGTGTGTATAAAATATTCTGTAACTGTAACTTCTGTCGGTGCTGTGCTTTTGGAAACCGAATGGAAACCGAATTTCCCAGAGGAACCCACCCGAGGGATTAATAAAGTTTTATCTTATCTTATCTTAATGCCAACTGAATGCTCAAACAACATGATTGGTCAGTTGCCATACTGATCCTGGACTGAGATTATTATCGGAATCAGTATCAGAAGAACTTTATTAATCCAAAAACATTATGATGGTACAGGAACAACAGCAACATGCTGACGTTAGATCACCTGATTTCACTGGGCCACTGCCAACAACCACTCACCAACAAGTTAGAGAATACACGTTTGTCCTTAAAGAACAGTCCTTAGGCCTGAGGAAGATCTGTTCTCATGTTATCTCTATATTTGTTTGGATTATAAAGGGGGCAACTCCAGTTCTCCAAAATCACCTTTCTGGTCTTTGCACTTTTGTTTATCTGCTTGTTTTCTCTGAGCAATCGTCCCTGTATCCGGCTCTTTAAATGTAGTCCTGTCTGTGATGGTCTCCTTGGGATTTTCTGCATCTCTAAACGAATTCTGTTCATTTAACTATATAAATATGATTTTTCACAAGTACAGACTTACACCAACAAATCTGTGTGTCAGAGTGTGTAACAAAGATTAATATCAATGTGTAACACCAACATAACCCCCCCAACACACACACACACACACACACACACACACACAGAGAAAGAAACGGACCTCACGCAGAGTGCCGTTATCCTGTTTGTGATCTTGTTCTATTAAAAAGCTTCTTCTCTCCTTATCAGCTCCAACCTACACCCCCCCCCCCCCACACACACACACACACACACACATAGAAGCAACTATCAGTAGCAAACAGATGAAAGCTCTTTCAGTCTTTTAGCTGAATTTAAAAACACAGTTAGTTAGAAAGATATTGATCGGTTTCACAACAAAAGCCCTTTGACCTTTGATTTTTCTGGGATTCACCGTGAAAAATATATATGGATTTGTTAGACACTGTGTGTGTGTGTGTGTGTGTGTGTAGGCGTGTGTGTGTGTGTGTGTGTGTGTGTAGGTGTGTGTGTGTGTGTGTGTTCTGATGGCCTGTACTTGGATATTGGTGGTGTTTGCATGTTTTTAATCACTGTTTTTGACTTTGCTGGCAGTAGTGCAGGAGAAGATGTTCTAGCTTTGAGGCTCAGAGGTTGGCGGTTTTTATTCTGCCTTCAGTTTTTTCTTTTTTGTATCTTAACTCCTCCTGGCAAAGTCCTGCTTGAATCATTCCAGTGCGTTCAGTGCCAGTGCCATGATAACAGAGAGTCTGGTTTAATCCCAGTAAAGTCTTGTTTAATCCTAGTGGAGTGCCATTCAATCTCATTATTGTTTGTGCGTCTAACAAGTTTACTTGCTTTCCAAAACAAACTTCAGGCTCTTGTGTGCCACAGCAGAAACAATGCTCAGCTTTTTAAACTAATGTTAATAAAATGTTGGTTTCAGTTTAAAAGATTTAAGTTTTATGTTTGGGGGGGGTCGTCACAGTGACAAATACAAATAGATAAATAATACAAAAATAACCCAAAGACTAATAACGAAAAACATCAAACATCAAAAACCATTGTCCTGGTTTAAAATTAATCCCTGTTAATTGTGTGGATGCCTTAATAGGCATCCACACTATTGAGATCCTGTTTCTCTTTCTTCTTTATTATTATTCCGGGTGTTTCCGTACACTTTTTGCCGTGGATCTACTTCCACAATTTTTGTGCTATTTTCACCGTTCAAACTCTAAACTGTTCTGCTCTTTCTGCTAATGCCGGCTATGACTTTTGGTGTTTATTACTATTATACTTTTTAAAATAATTACACTTTTTTCCTTTAATTTGTCCCATTGAAATGAATGGGAAACTTCCACAATTCTGCTAAAACTTTCTTGACTTTGAAACTTAACTACTGCCTCATACTTTCACCTAGAAACTTCATTCAAACTTTAAAATGTTCTCAAATGATTTGGCTATTCCTGTATGATTCAGCTTTTTCAGATCTTCTACCGTTTTAATCTTATCCCTCTTTGAGTTTTCAGTTGCAAAATTGTGATTTTTCAGAAAATACATGCGTTGCTATGGTTGCTATGCAATTAACTCAGAGGGGACAGTGAAACTGTTTGAATTTTCTCTTCATGTCCAAACAACTTCTTGCTACTCGCTCAATTTCCACTCAAGCCCCACAAATTATACACCAAAACGTAGGTATTTTTGCTGGCTTTCAGAAAATGTCACTATCATTGTTGTGGGACTCATAGATATTTTGCAAATCTCCTCAGAGTAACACAAAGTCAGAAAACTCTCCATATAAACTCAATGGAGAGTTTGTTCAAAATCACCGCTGGATTTCTCTAATGAGAGGCATTTTCAAATTGTCATATCTCCTTAACGAAGCGAAGTTAAGACATGAGGCTTGTCCCCGTATATGTTCAGACACTCCTGACGCTCACAATTCAAGAATTTCTTTCTCACCTATTACCGTTCTGAAATGAGTTGGACTTGTTTGAGGGTAGGAAATTTGTCCCTCACTCAGATTTCATCAGATTTCAATCTCTGGAAATGAACCACTTTTTTCTCTCGTCATATCTTTTTGATGGATTTCCACAGAGCCCTGAAAATTTCCATGACTGTTCACCAAAGCCTGCTGTTTCTTACGGTGAAAGAATGATTTTGATGCTCCATATAGATTTAGAGTTACCAAAGGTTGTTTGAGCGCAAGTCAAGGCAGTTTTTGCTTCGCCTCTACTCAGTTACAGTGTATTACAAGTCATATATCTTTAAGAATTTATGTTTTATCTCTGAATTATGAAGACCTGAAGATTCCCCCATCTCTTCTGAATAAAACGATGCCTGAATGACCGTTCTAGCCTCTACAGTTAGGAAATTATGGCCATTTGTTCGAGGGGAATCCTGAATGTCAGAAATACACTGAAGAAAACTCACACCTCTCTCTGTGTCTGTGTGTGTAAGGGCTGACTACAGCAGGTGCAGCTAATTTAACTGACCTACATATACCAAGCCCAGACTCTCCACAGCTCCTGTTCCCTTTACTGTCTGTGTATGTGTGTCTGTGTATCAATATTTCTCCTATGTTTAGGTATTACTCCTCAATCATAGTATTTCTGCTAAAGCAAAGTACTTCTACTACATCTAAGTACTTTTGCCAAATCATAGTATTTCTGCTAAATCATAGTATTTCTGCCAATTCATAGTATTTTTGCAAAATCATGGTATTTGTGCAAAATCATGGTTTTGGGGCCAAATATTTCTGTTATTTTATAATATATGTGCTGAATATATTATATGTGCCAAATCATAGTATTTATCCCAAATTATAGTATTTATGCCAAATTACAGTATTTCTGCTAAAACGCAGAAATAGTACCTTTTAGCAGGAATTTCTACCAAAAGATAGTACTTCTGCTAAATCAGAGTATTTCTGCTAAACCAGAGTATTCCTGCCAAATCATAGTATTTGTACTGAAACATGGTACTTCTGCCCAATCATAGTATTTATACCCAATCATAGTATTTCTGCTAAATCATAGCATTTGTGCCAAATCATGGTATTTGTGCAAAAACATAGTATGTCTGCAAAACCATAGTATATCTCTTATGTTATAGTATTACTACTAAGGCATAGTATTTCTGCCAAATCATAGTATGTGTGCCAAATCGCAGTATTTATACCAAATCACAGTATTTGTGGTAAAACATAGTATTTCTGCCATATTGTGGTATTTGTGCAAGAACATTGAACTGTTATGTTATAGTATTACTACTAAGTCATAGTATTTCTGCATTGTTATAGTATTTGTACTAAAACGTAGTATCTCTGCCAAGTCATAGAATTACTGCAATTTCATAGTTTTTTTTAGGAAATCTGTTATGTTATAGTATTTCTAATAAGTCATAGTATTTCTGCCAAATCACAGTATTTGTGCCAAAGCATCGTATTTGTATGGAGTCATAGTATTTCTTCTAAATCATAGTATTTCAATCAAATCTCAGTAGTTGTTGTTAAAACGCAGTATTATTGCCAAATCATAGTATTTGTACCCAATCATAGTATTTCTGCTAAATCATAGCATTTGTGCCAAATCATGGTATTTGTGCAAAATCATAGTATGTCTGCAAAACCATAGTATATCTTTTATGTCATAGTATTACTACTAAGGCATAGTATTTCTGCGAAATCATAGTATTTGTACTAAATCATAGTACTTGTGCCAAATCATAGTATTTGTTGAACATCATAGTATTGGAACCAAAACATAGTATTTGTCCCAAAGCATCGTATTTGTATGGAGTAATAGTATTTCTTCTAAATCATAGTATTTCAATCAAATCTCAGTAGTTGTGTTAAAATGCAGTATTATTGCCAAATCATAGTATTTGTACCCAATCATAGTATTTTTGCCAAATCGTGGTATTTGTGCCCAATTAATAATTCTGTTATGTTATAGTATTACTACTAAGTCGTAGAATATCTGTTATGTTATAGTGTATCTGCGGAATATAGTATGTGTGCCAAATCGTGGTATTTACACCAAATCACAGTATTTGTGCTAAAACATAGTATTTCTGCCATATTGTGGTATTTGTGCAAGAACATTGAACTGTTATGTTATAGTATTACTACTAAGTCATAGTATTTCTGCGTTGTTATAGTATTTGTGCTAAAACGTAGTATCTCTGCCAAGTCATAGAATTACTGCAATTTAATAGTTTTTTTTAGGAAATCTGTTATGTTATAGTATTACTACTCAGTCATAGTATTTCTGCCAAATCATAGTATTCGTGTGAATTTGTATACTGTAATATCACTGTATTATGTAGTGGCTAAGTAGGGGCTGTTTACTAAGTGCATCAGTGTAAATAGGTCATCTCTTGTGTTGGAGTGCCCTCTTGTGGCGCCTTTTGGGTAGTGCCTTAGTAAACGGGAACCCTGTAAAAAGTGGCATCAGACTGATTTGTAGTGGAGGAATTTGTTACCAGTTTTCTTAATCTTTAATCTGTATGCATGTTGTAATGCATACCCTGTTCTTAATCATAGAAACCACACCATATCACCTCTCCACATCCTCCTACTGTATGCCATACCTCCCTGTACCATCCATCTGACCGCAATAAACTCCACCTGTGGTAATCTAATCCCTGGATGTCAGCCTCTCCTTCTGACCGAGGATAGTTATAGTATTTGAGCCAAATCATAGTATTTGTGCTAAAACATAGTATTTCTTCCAAATCATAGTATTTGTGCCAAAGTATAGTATTTCTTCCAAATCATAGTATAACTGCACAATAAAGGTTCTTGAGCCACATCAGTGTTTGTGCCAAATCTTAGTATTTCTTCTAAATCCTAGTAATTCTGCTCAATGATAGAATTTCTGCTATGCTTTAGTACTTTTTTCCTAGATTGTAGTACTTCTGCTAAGTCAAAGTATTTCATGTAAATCATAGTATTTCTACCAAGTCCCAATGTTTCTGCTAAATCATAAATAATGTTTTAGTACAAATTGTATGATTTGGTGGAACTTTCTGTGTTCCAGCACAAATGCTATGATTTGGCAGGAAAAAAATATTATTTAGTATAAATACTAAGTTTTAGCAGAAATGCTATGTTTAAACTTTAAAAAATTCTGCTATTTCTGCTGATGTGTGTTATGACTTTTGACCATTGAAATGAATGGAACACATTATCAATGTGGTCACTGATTTTGCATGATGGGCTGAGCTGTGCTTTACCTCAGTGAGATAAGTATCCGTTCTCAGACTGGGAGGCCTGGGTTCAAATCCAGCTTATGGCAACATTTCTTTCACTTAACAGTTAAACTTTTTTAAACTCTTTTCAACACAAATTTCATTTTATTCACCCCTTTTCAGCAAAATTTTCAGTTTTTTTAACCCCTTTTCAGCACAAATCCAAACTTTATCAGCTCTTTTTCAGCAAAAACCTCTTTTCAGCAGAATTCTGCTCATTCAACTCTTTTCAGCAAAATTTTCAGTTTTTTCTGCTGTTTTCAGAAAAAAACTCTTTTCAGCAGAATTCTGCTCATTCACCTCTTTTCAGCAGAAATTCTGCTGATGGAACTCTTTTCAGCAGAATTTTCACCCCTTTTTTTTTGCCCAAATTCTGCTAGCACAATTGTCAATCTCTCCACCTTTTCTTTGTGAGAAAGTGTTTGGCTCAGTGAGCTAAATAGCTGCCCTTTGATCAGGAGGGCCAGGTTCGAATCCTGCTCAGGGCATCTTTTTTTTGTTTCAACTTTTTCAGCTTTTTTCAGCAGATATCTTCAGCCGTTAAGGCATCCACACTGCATTTTCGCAGGAAATGCAAATTTTTCTAGTTAATAAGTAGTGCTAATATAATAACTATAACAATGTTATAATAAATGCAATAGTATTACTGTTATCATAAGGAGCAGTGCTAGTGTTTACATTTGGCTGAAATATATATACTTTAAATCAATATAAAAATATTAATTGGAAATGTAAATTCTTTTGGCTTCACTGGTCCTTCACAGACATTATGTTCAGATTAAAATCTTTCCAGTTCAGGGGGTATATAAAAATATTATGTCTGCTATTATTCTAGATATTCATTGTTGTAAGATCAAAACCAGAATTGTTTTTGCCCATTTTTCACTTCTTTCTGAGACCTGTGACTCTCAGCCCAAAGCCCACTACTTCCTACTTGCAAATTAATAAAAATAGCTGAGAGTTATGTAGGTTCATTAAATCTGCTGTAATAGTTTGATAAGTCACCTCAGGTCACCAGAGTCTTTAGAAAATGTTACCCAGGAAACAGGAGAAGCATTGGTACCATTTTTGGAAGTGTGATAATAATCCATAATTGTTTCTAGCTAGTAGCAGTTAGTAAAACAAAGATGACATAGTAGCATTTAATGGAAGGTCTCTGATTGGTGGAAAAGCTTTTCTGCTGCTCAAAGCTTTCTAGGAAAAACTATACATTCCTGAAACACCAGTTATATTATCTCTCTCTCTCTCTCTCTCTCTCTCTCTCTCTCTCTCTCTCTCTCTCTCAGACACACACACACACACACACACACACACACACACACACAATCACGCTAAATATATTTACAGAAGAGGAGAGGTGACATAGAGGGAATCTGTCTCATTGGTAGAGTAACAATAATTGATACATTTATCAGTTCATTGCTTTGATATTCTTACTAAATGTATCTTTTAACACTTAAACAGCATAGCTCATTGCCCTGGTAAATGAACCATGATACAGTAGCTTGTGTAAAATCTGCTCATATCTTGGTGAATTCAGTTTGTTAGATCCACAAAAAGCAGCGGCACAGGTCAGCTGATCACAGCCTAAATACACTGAAAAATCTACTTCAGCAGAAAACAAATTATTTAGACTCATTTCTAAGTGACTGTGCTAGACCTGAACTTTGTGTCCCCCCTCTAGTCAAATCCCTCTCTAAGCCCTGAGTGTTAGAGACCTTTTTAGCAAGTGGCAACCGTAAAAGCTGAGAGGAAAATGTCACAGGAGTGAATGTGAGAGGAACCAAACACAAATCTGATTCAGTGAGTTAATCTAATCAGAATCATTACTTTAATTCATGTTTAGATGAACTCTAGCAATGCAACCATCCCAACCTACTACAACCTTTATAACAGCACTGCAAACTAACCAGTCTAACCTACATGAACTTCTTGGTATTTTGATGTATCCGCTAAATAACAATAATTTAGCATTTCAGTTTGTTTCACGTGACATTTCACAAAAAACTGAATCCAGCAACATGTTGCTGCAGATAGTTTTGGCCCACTTTACCACTGTAAAACACAGACATACACACAGAGTGGTGAATGATGGGTCTATGTACATCCATGATTGCAATTCTAAGATTCCTTAATAAGTTTAATAAACTTGGACCAGGACCAGTGTTTTGATCAAGTAAGAAGAAAAAGTGTGTTTGAAAGCTGCAGCTGTTTTCACTCTCTGTGTATTATTTGGGTAACACGACTTTGTAATTTTGCCTGTGGTGACCCTTCACAGTGGTTCAAACATCCAGGTCACAACGACAGTGTGACTTGGATGCCTATATGTTGATGATGTTTGTGGACACCGGAATAAGACTTCTAGTCAGCCTCAGAGCAGTGCTGGAAAACAGTCAGATGACACAGGAGGTGGAAGAGGTAATCTACACACACTGTTTACAGTGGACCTCGACTGAGGATATAGTCAGATGGTGGAAAAACACTTTGAGCATCTTTTCAATCCCACAGTCACGACTGAGTCTTGAAAGCACTTGTGAGGAGGGGGACGACATGCCCATCACTGTGGGGGAAAGTCACTGATATAGTTGTCTGTGAAGGTTCTCAGTCATCCAGGTCACTGTAGTCTAATAAGCTTGCAAAGAAAAGCATCTGGACTTCTTTCTTGAAGACATTTCACCTCTCATCATCTACCTAATTCACTAATATAGTTAAACAACTGCACACTGGCAGGACCCCTGAGATGGGTAAGATTTGCTTGTTAAGTCATGGATGGCTCTTAATTTTTTTTAAACTTTAATGAACGTAAAACTGAAGCAATTTTATTTGGTCCCAGTCATTGCCCTGGAACCCCAGTTGACCTTGCTGCTCTGATCCAGGGCTAGATAAGCAGCAGAAAACGGATGGATGGGTAGATGGCTCAATGAAAGATGAAAAAAAAACCCCCAATATTTTAAATAAAATTGAATGCAGATGATGTAATGCCATGTAGTTGTTGTAATAATAATAATAATAATAATAATAATAATACAGAGGAGAATAATAATAATAATTATAATTATAATTCTTATTATATTGTTTTAGTGCTTCAAATAAAATAGAAAATACTTTTCTCATATTTGGTCCTTCACAGTCACTGCATTCATAATGATAATTGAATCATTTTCCAGTTTAAGGAGTATTTAAAAGTATCCCATGCTGCTCCTATACCAAATATTTATTTCAAAAAATAAATTTCACTAAAAAGGATCCTAGAATTGTTTTGATTCATGTTTTGATACTTTCTGAGACCTGTGGCTCAGAAAACCCAATGGTTCCTACTTGGAAAATATTAAAAACAGATGACAAATATATAGCTTCATTATTATATGTGCCTTAGTAGTTTCTTAAATCATGCAGGTTACTATAGTTTCTAGAAAATGTTTTGCAGTGTAAAAATAGTTTTCGCTAGTAGCAGCTGCTTAAATTGAAGCACAAAATAAAGACTATGTGGTAACAGTTAGTGAAAAGTCTTGTGAAAGTGCTAATTGGTGGAAAGCCTTTTCTACTGCTCGAAGACTTCTAGCAAAAACTGTAAGTTCCTGCAAACACAAGTTATATTATCTCTCTCACACACAGTCACACTAAATATATTTACAGAAGAGGAGAGGTGACAGAGAGGGAATCTGTCTCATTGGTAGAGTAACAATAATTAATACATTTATCAGTTCATTGCTTTGATATTCTTACTAAATGTAGCTTTTAACACTTAAACAGCATAGCTCATCGCCCTGGGAAATGAACCATGATACAGTAGCTTGTGTAACATCTGCTCATATCTTGGTGAATTCAGTTTGTTAGATCCACAAAAGCAGCAGCACAGGTCAGGTGATCACAGCCTAAATACACTGAAATAATAAATAATAAATGTAGCTTTTAACACTAAACAAACAGTGTAGCTCCATGGTGTGAGAAATCAGCTGTGGAGCTGCTTATATTGATGGATTCAGTTGGTTAGACCCACAGGTCAGCTGATCACAGCCTGTACAAGAGGAAAAATCTACTGGAGCTTTGCAGCTACTGTGTGTGTTTTTAAGCGTTTCAAACCTTTTAGTTTATTTTAGTCTCCTTTTGCTTCACTTCCTTTGCACCTTACCTCTGCTGTTTTTGTGCTTCTTTGCTGTGTTGTCTATTGGCAGGTTTCTTGCTGTTTTTGGTCATTTTTTTGGTCTTTTGCCGTCATTCTGTGTCTGCTTTAATGTCGCCCTTTGTTCTGCTTTGGTTTGCCCCACTTTGTGCTTGATTTGCATCTCTCTGTAGTTGCTTTGAGTCTCCATGGTGTATCTCTGCCTTTCTGTTGACATTTGCTTTACAGCAAACCTAAATCACACTATGGACATGCAGGAAGACTGGTGTAAAGCAGCAACCCAGGAGGTTCGTTAGATCAACAACAAGGTGCAACAGCTGCATCTCATTGCTGGTTGAACCTCAGAACTGTTTTTATATTAATTTAAGTGATTGTTTCAAAGCAAATATGGCAGCAAATTAGAAAGAAGAGGGGCGAGCATGGCTGTGTGGCTGCTTTGCCTTTTTTCCTGTCCTTTGGTTTCTCTCTGCAGTAATTTTGTGTTGATGTGCATTATTCGTTTGCCCCTGTCTGATTTCTCTTATTCAGTTTAATAATTTTCTTTTCAGGTGGCAATTTTATGTTTTTTTAAAAATCTTTTTTTTGTTTAATTCCCTTCCAGCACAAAATGTTAATTGTCACTTCTGACGGAGGTTCTGGATGAGACCCCCTTTGGCGCCTGAGCCGGTCCCCTGCAGGCCTGTTCGGTTATCCTGTTATCCCATTAAAGGGGCACTCCATGGGGAGTTTTCCTTCATGAAAGTGGATGGTCTAAAGCACAGAGCATCTTATGTTCCACCTTTTACCCTTGAGGCACAATTGTGCTTGATAAATTCGAGTGTTAGGTAACGCTGTAGCTCTAACAGCCCCACAGGCTGTTGAGTTTTAGTGGAGCTCAACACACACACAGTGTAGTTCAACAGCGGGAGGTGACGAACTTCAACTTCTCGTTTCTATTTCCAAATTTATCTGGAGGAGGAAAACCGTGAGAACAGTGTGTCCGCCGGTCTGTTTATCATTTTGTGCTTTTCTTCTTTCAGATCTCTTCTTCCAGAGAACCGACCGGAGCTGTGCTGCTCCCAGTGTGTGTGCGCTGATAACAGTGCTCGTCTGATAATCAGCCACAATTACATCTCAGCAGAGGGAGACAGAGAGGAAGTGGGTGGTGGGAGGAGAGAACTATTGATATGGTAATATGTGTGACACGCGCAGGCACGCACGCTGAGGCCTATTGTACGGTGACAGCAGGAGAATAGCAGGTTTCATTTTCTCTCACCAACCTTTTATTACAATGAGATACTGAAACCACTCATTAGAGGCAGAGACAGCAGAGAGGTGTTGCTTTCAAGTGAATTCATGCAGAATGAAATGCAGTGAAAGTGACAGAGCCCGACTGTTTAGAATTATTATTTGACACATTTAGTGCCTTTTCGCACTAAATCGCGCTTGCAAAGAGCGCACTTGGAGACGCCGAGATTGATTTCATGTATGTTTAATGGTCCCGTCTCACAGGGACTCTTCAGCAGCACGGCGCAAGTCTTTTAAACAAATCCATCTACAAATCTAAACAGAGCTTTTCTGGACTATCTAAAATAAGTAAAATACATGAACTCTCCTCCTTTTCCCCAGTCATAGTAAACTATAATATTTAGTACCTAAAACAGGATAGCAGCTGTGTTTTGGCATTTTGGCTGCTATGCTGCACACATACTCTTAGCCACAAGGCCAAGAAATACTTAGAGATGGTGCTCTTAGCATCAGTGATTTGATGCTCACACTGTGACATTACTGGCTGCTGACAGCTATTGATGCTGTTTATGGAGCAACAAAGGAGACAAAAGGAGGCAGGAGGGTGAGTCAAGGTTCGGAGTCAGGAGACGCCAGTTAAGCCCTCGTTTTTTCCGGTTCCTGGACATGATCCTTCATCTGATCGGTCTCATGAACCTTTGAATGTGGACTTTAAAAATAAAAATCTAAAGAAAAAAGGGTGAAAAACAGTTTAGAGGGAGGAGTTAATGGTGGAGTGAAGGGAGTCATTTTGCTGCTTACAGCAGAAACCACAGTTTGAGGCTTGCATGTGACATATTTTCATACATTAAATTTAAAAATGCTATGAATTATAATTAAAAATGATATTGCTTCACTTAAAAAGATGGTTTATGGTTATCTGAAAAGCCTGGACAGTAAAATATACTTCCATAGGAGATATGCTTACTTATCTCAGACTTCTGAGATAAGTACGTGTTTGTAATGGTTTCTATTTTATTTAAAGATAAAGTCAAAGTGTCCAAAACAAGTCAGGAGAGGGTTAATCATAAAGCAAATGAGACAAGAAGCAAAAGACTGAACAATAAAAGGCTTTTAAAGTATTCTTAGTGAAGCCAATGAGATTTTCAGAAAAGTAGAATGATGAATTTTATGGTGGGTTATGTAGTTTTTGCATTAATGGCATCATCATCTGCAGGATATAGAGGCATGGAAACTGAGTGAACCTGAAAGCGAGTCCTTTATTTCACTGTTTGCAGTAATTTCAAAAAGAAAGAAAAAAGCATAATCCGAAAGGCAGAAACTATAAACTTCTGAAAAATAAAGCTAACCAAAATATGCTCTGATAAGAGGAGACAACAACTACATATAGAGAGAAGGGTAATCAGGGAAGTGGCGACAGCTGGGAGAACGAAACACAGCTGAGCTAAATCACAGAGGACAAGGAAGCAAAACTAAAAGCAAACACAGGAACTGCAAATGAAACAGGAAGTGTGATAACGTAACGATTTGACACAAGGGGGCAGTACAGCGAGAAGAATTAATCTCTAAAACAACTACAGACCAAGAACATAAATAAATACACTAATAGGAAAAAAAAAACATAAATAATATTTACATGCAACCCATTTAGTGTGCACATATAGTCCAGCTCCTCAACGACATTGCATCCATACATACTGTTGCAAGAAGGTTTGCTTTCTCTCCCAGAACAGCCTCAAGAGTCTGAAGGAGACACGAGGAGATGGGTTCTTACTCAGAGAGAGCTGGAAAGATTCATCAGCTCAGCAGCAGGAGCACAACGGATCTGACTCTGAGAAGGAAGCTCCACAGTGGCCGACACGTGCATGTTTCTAACCGAACTGTCTTCATGAGGGCCAAAGTCCTTTACTGGGACCTGTGCTCACAGCCCAGCTCTGTGCAGAAGTGGAATTTTCTTCACAAATGACACTAAGTTCACTGAGCATTTGTGACAGGAAAGTATCCATGGCAACAATTATGTTTCCTACAATGTCATCCAGCCTGATGTGTTTAGCAGCGGGTAGGTGATAGCCTGGCTTTCTATCAATGGCACCCTGAGGGCTTTTATGTAGGATCATATCAGATAGACTGTCAGACCTCGTTGCTGATGCAGTGCATCCTGGGCATGACCTCTTAGCAATTGGAGTTTGTGGTTACTGGAGTTACTGGATGACATAAGCATCGATATTATTAATGGGCCCTTAACACCACAGACTGGGCTCACTGGTTCCTTGATCCAGGTCCAGGAGGACATGATGGACATACACCATCCATCAGGAGCATGCCCAGATCGTGGGGGTGCATACAGCCTCCTGAGCCACTTATTGGATTAGCCTGTGATTTCTATTTGTGAGATTTTACATCCATCCCTCAGAGTGTTGATGATTTTGGTTTCTACTCATTGATGTTAATGATGCCATTTTGCTCTTAACAAACTAAACAGTGTATTTCAGGTGTCACACAGAGTTTTTTAACGTAAATGTTTCATTCATCAAGGTCCAGTGTGCGATTTAAGCTTTCTATCGGCATTTCTATCAGTTTTCACACACGCTGCAGATTTTTAAATTTTGCTTAAACCCTGAAAAAGTGAATCTGCAGAGGTGAAAATAAAAGTCTGCAAAGATAAAGAAATGAGCGCCAGTACGGACATTCATCTGAACCACAATCACATAGTGAGAAACCTGCGCATCAGTCAGCAGTGCTGGCATTCATAGACCTCCATACTGACTCCCACAGTGAAGTTAGTTTCATATAGCTATTTCCTTTAAACTGTAGTCACTATTCAGCAAATAGCACACTGTGGTGATGTGAAATTAATAGTAGCACAGTGTGTTCGGGGCCCAAAGCTGCAGATAGAAGCTCAATCATCCATCAACCCTGACTGCTGATATAATTACTACACACACATGCACATACACTTGCAGAGACTCTGTCGTTTCCCCATGTTTTCTCCACCTGACTCAAGGAAACAACCAATTTCCTCTGAACATTTCCATTTACCTTGAAGCTCTCTATTTTTTCATTCTCTCTTTGTCAGCCTGTTTCTCTACTTTCTGACTGGCTGCGATGTGTGTGTGTTCACTATTGATTAGTAATTCATTAACATCTGGTCAGTGAGGTATTTGTTTTCCTTTTTTCTTTTTTTAAAGTCCAAACAACTCTTAGACTTTATCCAGTCACCTCTCTGCATTGAATCATACTTGTACATTAATACATTAACCCTTTAAGACCTACCATAGAACCAAGTCCGCCAGAGCTTATATTATATTTTTACATGCTGTAGTGCCATTTTTGGGAGCATTTCAAATTGCTATACATCAATACAACCATTATAGCCCAAATTATAATAATATGTATGCATTAAGTCCATAGTAACTACATAAATTGCAAAAAAGTGCAATAGACTACAATAAAATTGAGAATCTTTTTTTTGTCAAGTTTTTTTTTTTACATATATTTCTAGGTTTGAGGTTTATCCCTCAAAACTGTAAATACAAAAAAGTTGCACAAAAAAGTTTCCAACAACAGGAAATATATTTTGAGTATCTTCATAGTTTTATTTTTAAGATACACCAATTTTTATATACTGCAGGAAAAATGAAAATAAATATTATAATGCAAATTTGCAAAAAAACAAAGCATGTGCATAAAAATAAACTATTTCCAGCAGTGCAAGTTGAGTTTTAAGCATCCCAGAAACTATTCAGAAAGCCATAAAGTCAAACATGACTTTTAAAAACACCAGTATAGGCTTATAAGGCCCCGAAGGTAAAAAACTACATTTTCTGCAAAATGATGTCACGTCCGGTTTCGGACAGGTAATGGCGGACACACAATAGTTCGCGCTGACATTTATTCCAATGTAGGAAGTGTTACAAACAGCTGATCGGCTCAGCAAAGCGTGTTATATGCAATATTATGTTTTTGTTCCTGCAAGCACTTTTTATGCATTTTTTGCAAAGCCATATGTGGAAGGAAACCGTGACTTAGGACAAGCTGATGTCAAAAGATGTACAACTCCTCTGGTTTCATATGCAAAAAAAATTATTGTACTAGCTTACGTGGTTCCGGTTCTACAGGGATTTAAAAATAGTTACGCAAAACAGAGCGTGCCCGCTCCAACCGGCTTTAAAGGGTAAATCTCTGGCTCTCTTCCACAGCATGTTTTTTTTTCCTGTCTTCCTTCTCTTACCCCAACCAGTTATTGCAAATGGCCGCCCCTCCCTGAGCCTGGTTTTGCTGGAGGTTTCTTCCTGTAATAAAGGGAGTTTTTCCTTCCCACTGTTGCCAAATCGCTTGATCATACAGGGTCATATGATTGTTTGTTTTTTCTCTGTATATATTATTATACGGTCTACCTTACAATATAAAGGACCTTGAAGCGACTCTTGTTGTGATTTGATGCTGTATAAATAAAACTGAATTGAACTGAATCTAGTCAAAGGTGAGCAAACTGATTAAATTAGACTAAAGTTCAACTGAACTCCATGATGCCCACAGTCTTCTTAAAGAAGTTGTTATGTTATCGTTGTAAGTGTTATGTTATAAGCTTGTCATATTATTATTTTTTGAATTGTGACTTTAAAGATGAATGTTTGTTAAACACTTTTTAAAATTTGTTCCAATAAATCTATGTTTTTGTCAAAAAAAAAAAAAGAGGCTGTGGTTGGTGCAGCAGAATTGAAGATTGGTCGCAGACGGGGCCGCTTTAAGGAGCGCCGGATCTCCGACCGTTCATGGGGAACTTATAGATCAACGTCGCTTGGCAAAGTCAGTTCAGGACCAGGTGGCCTCTGACCCACATGCTTCTGCAGACCAGCGTGAGAGGGCCATGGCCACCTACCAAGACCTTGCCCGACAGGTCAAGACAGCGATCTGACTCCTCAAGAGTGGAAAGGCCGCAGGCCTGGACGAAATCCTCGCCGAAATGCTTAAGCATGGCGGACCCCATCTTGAAGCCACCGTTACAAGACTCCTAAACGCCTGCTGGTCAACATCACATGTACCCGATGATTGGACAAAAGGCACCATCATCAAACTTCCAAAAAACGGTGATTTGGGTGACTGTAACAACTGACGGGGCATCACGTTGCTGTCGGTACCCGGGAAAGTGTTTTGCCTCGCTCTTTTGAATCGGCTACGACACGCAGTGAACGAACGATTGCGAGAAGAGCAGGCTGGGTTTCGGAGTGGCCGGTCATGCGTCGAGCATATCTTCACCCTCCGCATGATCATTGAACAAACATTGGAATACCAAAGGAAGATTTCTATTAATTTCATTGACTTCGAGAAGGCTTTTGACAGCGTCCACCGGCCGACTCTATGGGCTATCCTACGCCACTATGGAGTCCCTCAGCAGTTTGTAGACGCCTTTCGTTGTCTCTACTCCAACTCCCGTTGCTGCGTCCGGACGGATGACGGCTGCACAGATTTCTTCAAGATCAATACTGGCGTCCGACAAGGATGCGTGCTATCCCCTTTCCTCTTCCTGTTGGTAATTGACTTCATCATGCAACGATCAGTTGACCAAGCTGGCATCGGTGTGCCCTGGCATGAAGCACGTAATCCCACTGACTTGGACTTCGCAGATGACATCGCCCTGCTGGGCTCGACTCAGGAAGACCTCCAAAAGTTGACCGCGGCCCTGCAGAGGGAGGCAACGAAAGTTGGATTAAGAATTAGCGCCAAAAAAACCAAGGTACTCCGAGTTGGCTATGCACGTGCCCGCATTCCTGTCATGATCAACCAACAACATGCTGAAGAGGTGGAGAATTTTACATATTTTGGCAGCATCATCTCGAATGACGGGGTCTCTGATCGGGATGTCGACGCCAGAGTAGGGAAGGCAGTTGGTGTCCTGCGACGTCTCCAACCTATTTAGAACTCAACCTCCCTGAATGTAAGGGTCAAGATCAGACTACTGAACTCTATCGTCTTCCCTACTGCACTTTACGCTAGTGAAACCTGGCGCTCAATGAGTGCAATTATTCAACACCTGAACGTGCTTCAATAACGTGGCCTGCGGCGAATCCTGAGAATTTCCTACCGGGACCGAATAACAAATGAGGAGGTCCTACGAAGAGCAGGCACCTGCCCATTAGCCGATGTTGTTGCAGAAAGGCGCTTCCGCTTTGCGGGCCATATTTTACGCCTACCCCCTCATCGCCCAGCTAAGATTGCCATGACATGGCGTCCACGCACTGGCAAGCGAAAGCAAGGCCGACCAAAGACCACATGGCGTCGAACATTCATGGACGATCTGTGAACTGTCGACATTGCCTGGGACGAAGCTGAAGCAGTCACTGCTGACCGACATCGATGGAGATCACTAGCTGCCCGGTGTAGGAGGAACTAAGTGTGTAAGTTCCAATAAATCTATGATTTTGTCAAAAAAAAAAATTCTTATTATTTGTAGTTTCTGCCCTTGTAGGTTTCCCTAACTGGCTGTTATTGTTTGTTAGTATCCAGAAGGATAATACAGCATAATATATTTTAGGGTAGGCCTACCTTATGACTGACAGGATGCATTTACGCTCTTGTTGTCCCTTACTTATCACGTGTGAAAACAACCAGACATGAATATACTCAGCTTAAGGCTCAAAATGACTGATACATTGTAAACCAGAGGGTGACATCAGGAGTCGAAAGGCTCAGTCTGTACTTTGGGTTCTTTGATGTGTTGCTGGGCAGTTTTTGGGGTGTGACAGCAGGGCATCCTTGAGCATACACGTCTACTGTAAAACATGTGACCCATTTAAAATAACAGAAAACACTTAAAGAGTACAACGCATCAATATTTACATAAGTGTTGTTATGCTGTCATTGTAAAAAGAAACATGTATATTATGCATGCAGTATTGTATACTGACAGGGACTTCTGAAACTGTGTATCAATTGCATTAATTACTGTATCCAAAACAGGTGTGTCTGTCCATTTTTTATGTGTATTGTTGTTATCCATGAATTTTAAAATTTACTAGGTTTTTTTGTAAAGCAGAAAAAAATATAAAGAACATGACTATTCCAGTTATTTACAGAAATTGTCATGGTCCTGAGTCTGAGGACTCAGTGTTTTGTGTTTCCTTATGCTTTTGTTCATTCCGAGTGTGTATTCTGTTGTGATTTTGCCATTTGTTAGGTTTCTGTTCTTTGCCTGCCTGCTCCCACTTCTCTGTGTTCCCTCTGTCTGTCCATGGTGTTATTGTGTCTGCTCATGAGTCTGCCTGTCATGTTCAGTGTCCTGTCTGATTCTGTGTCAGTTTCCTGTTTTATTCTGAAAGTTCATGTCTCATGTCAGTGTGTTCAGTTTTACCTCTCCCCTGTCTCGTTAGCCTTATTGCTCCCAGCTGTGTCTCCCTCCTGTGGCCCATTCCCTGATTACTCCCCGTGTACTTAAGCCCTGTGTTTTCCTGTGCTCTCTGTGACGTCGTCTCTCATGTTGTGTGGATCTTCCTGTGCCTTCATGCGAATGTTAGTTTACTTTTTCCCGGTTAGTTCTGTATTTCCTGTATTCTGCCGTGCCAGCATTAAAGCTGTGTTCTTTAAGTTTATCCCCGTGCCTGTGAGTCTGCATCCTGGGTCCTTCTCCTGCCTGCCGCACAGCGATTCATGACAGTACGACGTCACCAGATATGGACCCAGCAGCACTCAACCCACCAGAAGAACTGCGTCTGGACATTATCTACTCCGTGGAAAGACTCCTGCACCTGTGGCTCGAACATGAGGGAAAGGAATTTCGCCGTGCTGTGGAAACCAAACTACAGCGTTTAATCTCTGGTCTTCCCTGGCTACTCAGTACGCTCCACCCACTCGAACAGGATTTAATCCGCAACGAGCTCCACCTTCATCCCCCAGCTGCTACTACCCACCTGCCTGAAGGGCCGGATGTGGTTTTCTAGCCAGCTTAACGTTGAGCCCGGGGTCCCAATTCTCTCTGGCTCTACATCAGCTCTTGCTGGAAGCTCGGATGAGCTCATCCAGGACTCCGCGGCCCCCACGCCGCCATCTACCTCGTCCGCTGGGGGTTCCAGTGAGCCCGGCCAGCACCTTCCTGTCTCCGCTGGAGGGTCCGAGGGGCCCGTCCAGCCTCCTGTCTCCGCTGGAGGGTCCGAGGGGCCCGTCCAGCCTCCTGTCTCCGCTGGAGGGTCCGAGGGGCCCGTTCAGCCTCCTGTCTCCGCTGGAGGGTCCGAGGGGCCCGTTCAGCCTCCTGTCTCCGCTGGAGGGTCCGAGGGGCCCGTTCAGCCTCACGCCGCATCAGCTGGAGGGCCCGAGGAGCCTGTCCAGCCGCCATCTGCGACCGCCTCGTCATCGCCTGGCCCGGCTACATCCGCCTGTGCTTCTGCTACGCCTGGGCCAGCCTCTGCCTGTGCTTCTGCTACGCCTGGGCCAGCCTCTGCCTGTGCTTCTGCGGCTCCGCCTGGCCCGGCCTCAGCCTCTGCAACCTCGCCTGGCCCGGCCTCAGCCTCTGCAACCTCGCCTGGCCCGGCCTCAGCCTCTGCAACCTCGCCTGGCCCGGCCTCAGCCTCTGCAACCTCGCCTGGCCCGGCCTCAGCCTCTGCAACCTCGCCTGGCCTGGCCTCAGCCTCTGCAACCTCGTCTGCTGCAGCCTCCTCAGAGCCTTCGTCTGCTGCAGCCTCCTCAGAGCCTTCGTCTGCTGCAGCCTCCTCAGAGCCTTCGTCTGCTGCAGCCTCCTCAGAAGCTGCCTCGTCTGGTCCAGCCTCCGCATCAGCTGCCTCGTCTGGTCCAGCCTCCTCAGAAGCTGCCTCGTCTGGTCCAGCCTCCGCATCAGCTGCCTCGTCTGGTCCAGCCTCCGCATCAGCTGCCTCGTCTGGTCCAGCCTCCGCATCAGCTGCCTCGTCTGGTCCAGCCTCCGCATCTTCTGCCTCGTCTGGTCCAGCCTCCGCATCTTCTGCCTCGTCTGGTCCAGCCTCCGCCGCTTCTGCCTCGTCTGGTCCAGCCTCCGCTTCTGCCTCGTCTGGCCCTGTGCCCACCAGGCCATGGCCAGCACGCCTGAGACTGGAGGGCCGCCGCTGCCTTCCGCGCGGTCGGCCTCCTGAACTGCTCCGTCGTCTCCTTCGCCGCCGCCGTTGCCTTGCGCGCGGCCGGCCCCCTGAACTGTTTCCGCGTCGCCGCCGTTGCCTTGCGCGCGGCCGGCCCCCTGAACTGTTTCCGCGTCGCCGCCGTTGCCTTGCGCGCGGCCGGCCCCCTGAACTGTTTCCGCGTCTCCGCCGTTGCCTTCCGCACGGTCGGCCCCCTGAACTGCTCTGTGTTTGGGTTATTTTCTTGGGCTCCGGTGTTTGCTGTGCTCTTCTTTTGTTTTCTGTTCCGGGCCCTCCGTCCTGGGCCCCCGCCGCCCGCCCTGGGTTGTGTTCTGTTTGGTTTTGTTTTTCTGTGTTTGGGCTGTCTGGAGCCAGCCCTTGAGGGGGGGG